>NC_053154.1:202279506-202364506 GCF_016835505.1 Polypterus senegalus
ATTTCACTTATATAAGAACATTTTCATAATCTGAAATTGGGTACTGATATTTTATTTAAGAAGAAATCAGATACAGAAAATCTTAATATTTTGTCACTACTCATCCCGTTAAATATGTTACCAACAGGATCAAGTAAAACACTGCATACTATATTTAAATACAGAATATACTTTTGTCAACAGTTTGTTTTTTAAAAGGACTTCACATTGATGTAATTGTGTTATTGTTATTTTCCTGCAATGCTGCTGCAACAGGTTATAGCTGAAACAGACAGGCACTACAGTATTAGGAACATGATAAATAACCCTGTTAAACACTGTTTAATCTTGGAAATGGACTAGGAAATGACTTGTTGGACTGTTTAACATAATCACCAGAGTGCTTTTGCAGGTGATGTGTCTCATTTAGCACTCCATGAGCCACCGCTCATTTGACACAAAGTCAAACCAGCGGTACCCAAGGATTCTCCAGAGAGGCACAGTATCATAGGAGTCCAGTCTTTGTCTCAGGTCACTGGATAGCTTTCATGTCTCGCAACCATACAGCAAAACAGGAAGCACCAGGACTCTAAAGACTTGGACCCTCATCTTTTTGCAAAGATATCGGGAGCAGCACACACCACTCTTCCAGCAACCTCATGACTGCCCATGATCTCCCAATCCATCTTCCGACTTCATAGATAGAGTCACCAGAGACATGAATGTCACTGCCAAGGTAAGCAAACATCTCAACAATGTCAACACTCTAACTGCAAACAGACACACTGTTGACGGCTGTGCCCAAGAGGTCATTAAAGTCCTGGATATTGGTTTCTATTCAGGACACTCACAAGTCCGGAAATTCATACTCCTCACTCAGTCCCTCGAGAGCCCCGATCAGAGCCTCCATTGACTCAGCGAAGATCACAACATCGTCAGCAAAGTCAAGATAAGTGAATCTCTCTTCAACTAACAGATGCCCCACAGTCACTGGACCCCATGACCCTTCCTAATACCAAGTCCATGCAAGCACTGAACAGAGTAGGAGCAAGAACACACCCATGACAAACCCCAGAATCAACTGGGAAAAATGCAGAGGTTCTGACTCCACTCTGCACAGTACCAGTGTACAGGTAAGCCATGATATTCAGCAACTTTGAGGAGATCCCACAAAGTCTCGGGATGTCCCACAGGGCAGCTCGATTAATGGAGTCGAATGCTTTACAAAAATCGACAAAGGCTGCAAAGATTGTAGTGAATACACATTGCCATAACACTGAAAGCCAAATGTGTGAATGGAAGACAGTGCAGTACAGCAATGTTCTTTCAATAGTTTATATTTTAGGAAATTTAGCACATTGAAGTGTGTTACCAAAGACTGTGCAGCACAAGCACACATTCATCTATAACAATCAACAAACTTAATTTTTCAGTAAAAATCAATGAAGACAGCTTGCTTATATGCATACATAATTATTATGAGTATATAATATACTAGCACAGTGAAATGCCCGTTTAGTAAAACCAAGAAGAATGGCAAGCCCCGTCTGTTTCAATTAAGTTGTGCATTTAGGAAACTAGGTTAGCTGGATATACTAGCCCTTACATCGCTCTTTCTTTGTGCTTCTTGTTGCCTTTGTTTATCTGAAATTCTAGTTGTGGTGGTTGAAGTGATTCCCCTCTGTCTAAGCACTCCAAATACCAGGAAAAGCACTATATAAATGTAATCAATTATTATTATTGAACATTCTAGCCCTCTTATGGGTGCCAGGTGACATTAAGACAGGGCACAGACACTGGACATTTTGTTGTTATATATATATATATATATATATATATATATATATATATATATATATATAAGATATCTAAACTGTTTTTTTGTTTGATGACAGCATTATAAATTTAAAACTTACCTGCCCAAGGTTCATTTGCATACCCCCAATCATTTGAGAATCATAAAGTGCCTCTCGACCACTTCCTGAATCAACCTGCTGTTGTTGAATTTGTCTAAAAATAAAAAATGCAAGTAAGTACCGAGCACACAACATAAGGTTAAATTAAACCATATAAATGTCAGTACTTTTCCTTATCTCCTGTTAAAAGTTTAAATACTCCATCTACTCATTTTAAGATCTCATTCATCCAGTCGGTCATTGGAATAAGGAGATTTTACTAAGGACAAGAAACTGAATTTTAAGTGGGAAAAGATTAGAATAAACTATAAAGACATCAAAATATAACTTTCCTCTAACAAAATAATAAAGTACTTATACTTAGTTGAACTAATTTACTAAATATACCTTTGTAACTACAGTAAAAGAACTCTTTTACTGAAGCCTAAAATAACATTCCATTTCTCATAATATTTTTCAGTATGTTTTTCAGAACATTTGCTTAATGGTTTGAGGAAAACTTCTCACTTGAAGATATACAATACAAAATTACAGATGTCTTAGATCTTCTAATATGCACATTTACAAAACTGTTTGCAGTTGTATCTTCCAGACAATGAAGCACTTTTCTAGTACTATAAAAAAAAACTACCTTGGTCCAGCCCATAAAGGAAAAGGGGGCAGAATGAGATAGCGGATATAAAACAGTACCAGTTTACAGTATATGTACTCATTAAAAAATAATTTTAGGCTACAAAATCAGCCTGGACGATTTTTATTTATTTTGACTATTTTTTAACTATACTTATGATTAGCATAAGGCCCTTTAAAAGTGTTTAAATATTCTTGTGTGAAATGATAATTAAGCATAGTATACAAATTTATATTTTTTTGCAAATGTACTCAGTAAAGATAATGACCTTTAACAAAAAACGTGTTTATGACCAGACACACTTAAACTCAAAATGTAAAAAAAAAAAAACTGTAAAAAATATTAATATGCATGAAAAAAAAAAAAAAAAAGCTGCCATTGGAAACCTAGCTTATCCACAGCAAATGTTTGAGTCATAAGGTGACTTAAATTAGTTCAGATGTCAATGACTTGAACAAAAGAAAATTTATGACAATTGAAGGACTGCCTGAAGGACAAACTGTAGGCTTAAAACATTTAAGACAACATTACAAGTCAAACGTGTACCAAACATTTGGGAATTTCCAATTTATATACAAAGGTGGTTAACCAGAAGGCAGCTAGCAAAGTCGTACTAAGCTTTACTAAGTATTAAGTATATTTCCTTGATCCATTTCAGTTTGCATATAGGGCAAATCTCTCAGTGGAGGATGCAGTTAATTTATGCCTCCACTACATTCTTAAGCATCTGGGGCCTCGTGTATAAATGGTGCGTATGCACAAAAATGTTGCGTAAGCCCATTTCCACACTTAAATCGCGATGTATAAAACCTAAACTTGCCGTAAAGCCACGCACATTTTCACGGTAGCCCTAACCCTGGCGTACGCAAGTTCTCCACTCAGTTTTGGAAACTGGCGGCACCCAGCGTTAAAGCAGTGCTACTGTTCCAATGTGGTTTTCCTTTCTTTTTCAGATCCACATCCATGACACAGCTTTATAAATACACTGAAATTAACCACATATTGTTTATTAGTTTAAGGCATCTGATTGTAATTAACCTGTAACAATATAATGGTCCACAGAATGGCCAAACTATTCCAAATACCACAACTGCTTTAGCATTGTTACTCTCACTGTACCTTCTTCTACTTTCAGCTGCTCCTGTTAGGGGTTTCCACAGCGGATCATCTTTTTCCATATGACTCTCACTGCACCACTCGTAGCAGCTGATCGGAAAGAGAAGTAATCAACATACAGCATCAAGCACATGCTGCCTCAGCCATGTGCTATTTGAACTGCTCTCATCCGACAAATGCTTCAGAGCCTTTCCTGTACGGACTTCACTCAATCAATCCATCAAGTGCTCCTTATAGAACTATTTGTACTTACAAGTACAATCGCCTCACTGTAAACTTGCGATACAATTAAAATATTGCACAACCCGCACCACTTTATAAAGTGCATATTTACATATGATATCATTTTTTAAGATGAAATGCAGCAAAATACAATGGTGTGAAAAACTATTTGCCCCCTTCCTGATTTCTTATTCTTTTGCATGTTTGTCACACAAAATGTTTCTGATCATCAAACACATTTAACCATTAGTCAAATATAACACAAGTAAACACAAAATGCAGTTTTTAAATGATGGTTTTTATTATTTAGGGAGAAAAAAAAAGTCCAAACCTACATGGCCCTGTGTGAAAAAGTAATTGCCCCATGAACCTAATAACTGGTTGGGCCACCCTTAGCAGCAATAACTGCAATCAAGCGCTTTGCGATAACTTGCAATGAGTCTTTTACAGTGCTCTGGAGGAATTTTGGCCCACTCATCTTTGCAGAATTGTTGTAATTCAGCTTTATTTGAGGGTTTTCTAGCATGAACCACCTTTTTAAGGTCATGCCATAGCATCTCAATTGGATTCAGGTCAGGACTTTGACTAGGCCACTCCAAAGTCTTCATTTTGTTTTTCTTCAGCCATTCAGAGGTGGATTTGCTGGTGTGTTTTGGGTCATTGTCCTGTTGCAGCACCCAAGATCGCTTCAGCTTGAGTTGACGAACAGATGGCCGGACATTCTCCTTCAGGATTTTTTGGTAGACAGTAAAATTCATGGTTCCATCTATCACAGCAAGCCTTCCAGGTCCTGAAGCAGCAAAACAACCCCAGACCATCACACTACCACCACCATATTTTACTGTTGGTATGATGTTCTTTTTCTGAAATGCTGTGTTCCTTTTACGCCAGATGTAACGGGACATTTGCCTTTAAAAAAGTTCAACTTTTGTCTCATCAGTCCACAAGGTATTTTCCCAAAAGTCTTGGCAATCATTGAGATATTTCTTAGCAAAATTGAGATGAGCCCTAATGTTCTTTTTGCTTAACAGTGGTTTGCGTCTTGGAAATCTGCCATGCAGGCCGTTTTTGCCCAGTCTCTTTCTTATGGTGGAGTCGTGAACACTGACCTTAATTGAGGCAAGTGAGGCCTGCAGTTCTTTAGACGTTGTCCTGGGGTCTTTGTGACCTCTCGGATGAGTCGCCTCTGCGCCTTGGGGTAATTTTGGTCGGCCGGCCACTCCTGGGAAGGTTCACCACTGTTCCAAGTTTTTGCCATTTGTGGATAATGGCTCTCACTGTGGTTCGCTGGAGTCCCAAAGCTTTAGAAATGGCTTTATAACCTTTACCAGACTGATAGATCTCAATTACTTCTGTTCTCATTTGTTCCTGAATTTCTTTGGATCTTGGCATGATGTCTAGCTTTTGAGGTGCTTTTGGTCTACTTCTCTGTGTCAGGCAGCTCCTATTTAAGTGATTTCTTGATTGAAACAGGTGTGGCAGTAATCAGGCCTGGGGGTGGCTACGGAAATTGAACTCAGGTGTGATACACCACAGTTAGGTTATTTTTAACAAGGGGGCAATTACTTTTTCACACAGGGCCATGTAGGTTTGGATTTTTTCTCCCTAAATAATAAAACCATCATTTAAAAACTGCATTTTGTGTTTACTTGTGTTATATTTGACTAATGGTTAAATGTGTTTGATGATCAGAAACATTTTGTGTGACAAACATGCAAAAGAATAAGAAATCAGGAAGGGGGCAAATAGTTTTTCACACCACTGTATGTTTATTACATTATAGAGATAAAACGTTAACGTCATTAAAATCTATTTTGCTAATAATTAAGCATGTGAGGACACAGTGTCGCAGCGCTACCAACGAGCTGGCGTCCCAATTATTCCTGTCTCGTGCAGTATTCTTGCTTAGGCTGGCTTGACACTGGAAAGATAGACGGATAGAAGAATTAAACATGTACTATGGAGATATTTCAATGTTCCTTAAAAGTTCTGAAGAACTGCTGTTCTAAGCTTACAGATGGCTTAACATCTATTACAGAGCCGATTGTGTGGCGATTGGTTACTTGGAGAAAGAAATGGACGGACAGGAATTGGGGGTTAGTACATTTGAGGGAGACAGTACTGCTGCAATAAATTATTTCATCGAAGGTCGAACATGGCGCAGCCAGCATCTTGCGTGAGGCAGGAACAATCTCAGGACAGGGCGCCAGCTCATCACTATCACTGCGCCACCGTGTTCCCATGTTTAATAACATGCTTTAATTCCTATCATCATGAAAATTATATCAAGTATACATCTCAGTATTTTAATTATTCAGAGAGCTGTAATATCATGAATGTAATGGATTCTGTGTCCTGTCAGAGGAAGAGAAAGCCTGGAAGCACGTAGTGATTCACACACAGAGCACATAGAAGATCAAATACAAAACAAAGCATTTAATGCGCTACTTTAGTTACGATGGGATTTGAGAAACTAGTAAATTAAATGATTTTAAGATGAAGTTTATGAAGTTCTACTTTAATGACAAAATAAACTATGAGATTAAAGCGGACATTTCAAGATTAAAGTTGATATTTCATGCTTTTTTCCACACTGTGTGCCTATTTTTTTTTCTCTGTACTCTTATTACTATTTAATTTAATATTGTTTAATTGTATCAGTATACTGCTGCTGGACTATGTGAATTTCCCCTTGGGATTAATAAAGTATCTATCTATCTAATAAGCTTTCATATGAAACTCAGATGGTGGGCTATGACTCGCCTTTTCACGGCGACTTTGTTATCTGATAACTTCTTTATTTCGGGTACTGTGCGACTTTGTGAAGTTGAGCTTTCGACTACTCCCATCTCTGTCAGCTTGTCCCTGAGGAGCAGAGGTTGGATGGTGTTGAAGGCGCTAGAGTAGTCCAGAAACATAATTCTTACTGCACCACTGCCTCTGTCCAAGTGGGAGAGGGATCGTGTGTAGCATACAGATGATGGCATCCTCCACTCCCACCTTCTCCTGGTATGCGAACTACAGAGGGTCAAGGGCGTGTCGGACCTGTTGCCTCAGGTGGTGAAGCAGCAGCCTCTCCATGGTCTTCATCACATGTGATGTTAGGGCGACAGGCCTGAAGTCATTCAGCTCACCAGGACGTGATACCTTTGGGACTGGGGTGATGCAAGATGTTTTCCAAAGCCTTGGGACTCTCCCCTGTTCCAGGGTCAGGTTGAAGATACGCTGTAGAGGACTCCCCAGCTCCAACACACAGTCCTTCAGCAGTCGTGGCGATACTCCATCTGGACCCACTGCTTTGCTGGCACAAAGTCTCCTCAGTTTTTTGCTTACCTTTTTTTTAGCAGGGTGGATTAACTCTCTCCTACGCTGGTATCAGCAGAAGGATGGGTGGAAGGTGCAGTACTCCAAGGTGAGAGTGGGTTAGGGTGGTCAAACCTGTTAAAGAAGTTGTTCATCAGGTTTGCTCTCTGCACATCTCTCTCGATGGTGGCACCCCACTTCGAGCTGCAGCCAGTGATGATCTTCATCCCATCCCACACTTCCTTCATGCTGTTATTTTGCTCCAGCTTTCTTCTGTACTGCTCCTCTGCCGCCCTGAGCTGGACTTGGAGTTCCTTCTGCACACGCTTGAGCTCATGCTGATCACTGCCTTTAAAAGACCTTTTTTTTTCTGGTTCAAAAGGCTCTTGATGTCAGTTGTAATCCATGGCTTGTTGTTAGCATAGCAGTATGCTGTTCTTACTGGAACTATAGTGTCCATACAGAAGTTCATGTAGTCAGTAGTGCAGTTCACAACCTCCTCAATGTTCTCACTATAAAAACCTTGCAGGATATTCCAGTTCGTAGTTCCAAAGCAGTCTCTCAGAGCCTGCTCTGCCTCAGGGGACCACTTCCTGAATGAGTGTGTGGTTGTAGGTAGCTCCCTCACTCTAGGTTTGTAGTGAGGCTGAAGTAGAACCAGGTTATGATCTGCTTTCCCAAGCGCAGGTAGCGGGGTGGCGCTGTATGCGTCTTTTAACGTTTGCATACAGTAGGTCAATAGTCCTATTTCCCCGGGTGTTACAATCCGCATACTGGGAGAAGGCAGGTAATGTTTTGTCCAGCATCACATGGTTAAAGTCTCCAGAGATTAGCACAAGTGCCTCTGGGTGCTGTGTTTGTAGTTTAGCAACAGCGCTGTGGATGATGTCACCCGCTATCTCCATCCCGAGGAGGGACGTAAACAATAATAAAAATGACGTGTCCAAACTCTCTGGGCAAGTAATAGGGATGCAGACTTATGGCCAACAGTTCCATATCCCTGCAGCAAGTGAAGATTTTGACGTATACATGTCCAGGGTTGCACCACCTTGTATTCACATAGAGAGTGAGTCCTCCTCCTTTCCGCTCTAACTGTGCTAAACCCGGGTAGCTCCACTAGCCATCTGTTCTTTAAACTGCCATCACAGAAGAGGTGCAGGTCTATTGCAACCTGAACTATACACCATCTCGTCAACTTCGTTCCTCAAAATATTCAAATCCTAAATAAACTTGCATACAGTTACTCCTGACTGTTTTTACAACATATGACTGGTAACTGTGTTGTTTGTCTATTTTTAAATACTTCATACTTGCTCAACTTGTACTATTTGATGTCTATATTATTTTGTACAGTTTTTCTATTTGAGGGTATTATTGAAGGCTGTAAATGTTTTGTTCAAGAAACTGTTTTTGTAAAGTTGTTTGCACAATGTCAGATTAATAGTAGGCTAAATTGTGTTGCCTTGAACTGGTAATGTCTTGTATTCCATTTTTTGCATCTAATCAAAGTCAATTCTGGTATGTTTCACATGCTAGCAATAAAGTGATTCTGATTCTGATTAATACTTTGCTAGCCAGTTTGAACAGCCTTTTTCCAAGAATATTTACTGGGGACTGAGTTTTGATTTTTTTTTTAATTACTATTTTTCTCATTAGTTATTTCTTGTCTGGAAATCCTCATAGTTCCAAACTACACGTAGGGAATGGTTCTAGACCATTACTCAGGGACATCTAATTAGAGCTACAAAGCATCTACCTTACAATTTAAAAATGCATGACTATAACTTCAAAATAAGCATTTTGTAATTAAAAAAACAATGTCTTTATTACAGGAAAACAATCATAAAATATTAAACTAAGAAATATCTTAGAGCTGAACCAACAATGAACCGAAGTATGCGGTCTAGTTTCACAGGCAGCTAAGCTCATTTGGCACAGATTTTTTTTTATTCTCTTTATTCTCCATTTTGCAATGTTTAGGTAGAAAGCTTAGACTCATCAAAAGACAAGATGGTTGCAAAGTGGGAAATCAGGTGATGCAAGTGGTGTGGCTACTTAGTCAGTGTGCAGTATCACATGGTCATGGTCCAAGTGTTAATTTTCTCACATTATAAAGGCACACCTATAAAACAAAAAGAAGGTTAAACATTCTGATAATTTTTGTGTTTTGTTGTTGGTAGGTTTGCTTATTTTGCCTGCATTTCTGCATGTTAACTTATTTGTATTGTAAGAACCTTTTATTTCCTGTCTGTTTAATGTTGTGTTTAAAGCCATTCTTAATTTCTTTTTTTTTGTTTTCCCGGTTTTTAGCACAGAAGTCTTTGTATCTTATTGGGGTAAATTTAAAATAGGCAGGTACCCATGTTGGCTGGAGAAAGCCAGGAGATTAAGCAAGCTTTGTAAACTCTATTTATGGATATTGTTTAGCTCCTTTTTTAGGGCCAGCTAGCTTGTGCTGCCAATAAGAGTAATTTCTTGGTTTTGTTTTCACTTTACCTTGATGCACATGATAAGTAGAATACGTGCATGAATGTATGATGATACCATTCTCGTATTAATGGGCTTTACTTCAATATGAATGTCAAATGTCAAGAAATACATTCATGCAATTTAAATTAAAATATGCCTCCCATGCTCATTTACATGAGGTCTTACTTAAGGGTGTAGGTCATCCTTTTAATGATTTAATTAATGTTTGAATAAATACTGTGGTTTGATATGAAATAAAAATCACAAAGCCTAAAATTCCCCTACTTTTCCACTTAAAAATATACAGTTCAGAACTTTAATTTCATGTGTCTCTGAGCCAAGGGGAAGATTTTGGCTCAGGGTTTATAAATTATATGATTATCATGGACTACTCGATTTATCTTACCATGCGCAAATACTACATTTATTCACTTACAGTTTCTTACTATTAACTGAAAAATATAACCTGCTTAAAACCAATGCTAAAAGATTAAAAAATAGTTCTGTCATTGCCATGCTATTTAGAAAGTACAGGTTGAGTATCCCTAACCCATAATTCTAAAATCCAAAACTTTGAGCTCATTATTCTACACTAAGGCTTCTTTTATAAAACTTTGTTTGGATTCAAACATTTATAACAGTGCATCTTTCGAATTGGGTTTGCCAAGCAATCACTTTGTCAAGTTTATAACATTTGTTGCTGTGAATGTGCATCAGGATATGAAGGAGGCATTAGCTGGTTAAAACAATTAAGGAAGAGTAATATTTAATGGACACGTCAAATTATGGTAATTCAAATTTCAAATATCACAAATTCCTGATATTTTAATTTTCAAAGTCTTTCCCTGTTTTAGATTTGCTGAAACATTATGGCTACCTTTGTGAATAAAATGTATTATTCTGAAATAAAAAATGTCAATTTAAGATTATTATTTCAGAATTTCTATAAAAGCCTTTGTCCTGCTGTTTTCAATCTTCCTCATATAACCAATGAGAATTTACTATTACTTATACCTATGTACTTATCCAGGATTTTCCACTGAATTAGACAATTAATCATGACTTCAACCTGCATCTTATGTGCTTCCATACCATCCAAATATGTGTTGTTTACGCATTCACCATGTTTGTGAGATTTACAGATTATATTTATTAACATTAGCTTCATTTCAATAAGATAACAAGCAGCACATATGCAGTGTATGCTAATTTGATTTCAGCAATTACAGAGGTATTCTGTTCTAACAGTGCCACAAACTACACACCTCCAAGATCTTGTGCTTGTCTTAAAACATTACATGTCCTCTGTACTGGATAAGTTGGGCAAGAAATGTATGGGTGGCTAGATGCAAAACTGTAGCCATGATGATTGCAATCAGAGAATGAATGTGAAGCCTCAGTTAAATTTATCAGGGCTATGTATGGTGCTGTATAAAAAGATGATTAATTAAGCCATCATTTCAACTCAATTATAACTGTAACTGACAGATGATTTATCCCATAACTGCACTCCCAATGCAAGCACGAATTGGGTATTTTTATTTATGAACCAATTATATAAACAGATAAAAATGTTAATAACGAAAGTTTTTTTTCCCCTTGAAACGTCAACAGGATTTTTTTTAATTGATTTTATTGTAATCATTCCATACAAATAGATCAATTTTTACAAAAAAAAAATAGGATTGAAAACAAATCAACCCCCACCCCTGAGAAAGAGAGCCTGGCCAACAGACTAAAAATTTAAACATAGTAAAAATGAATAAATTGACGAGTTTAATTAGGTGGATACAGATACATGGAGAAGAAAAAGAAATGGGGAGAGAATCTACTTCCCTCAGTGCTTTAAGAGCTTATTCTAAAATATTATTGATTAGATCCTGTCAGGTTTTGAAAAAGTTCTGCAGAGATCCTCTAAGTAAGAATTAGATTTTTTTCCAATTTCAAATAATATAAAATATCAGTTACCCACTGACTTAAAAGAGGAGAGTTAGGATTCTTCCAGTTTAGCAAAATAAGTCTGCATGCCAATAGTGTAGTGAAGGCAATCACAGTTTGTTTGTCCTTCTCCACTTTAAGCCCATCTGAAAGAACACCAAACACAGCTGTTAGTGGATTAGGAGGGATTGTGACACCAAGAGTGTCTGAAAGTGCAGGCCCAAAACATGTGACCCAGTGAGGCTGGAGCTTGATTGCAGCGTTCACATGTAGGATCTTGCCCTGGAAACATTTTGGATAATTTTAAGCGAGACAGATGTGCTTGATATATAATTTTGAGTTGAACAATTGTATGCTTTGTGCATATGGACCTCGAATGAATTCTCTGCATTGCATCTTTCAATCCTTTTCTGATATGTTGAGTGAGAGATCCTTTTCCCATTGTCCTCATGGATCTTTGAAAGGGACTGTAAAATATATTTATATATTGCAGAAATGCTGTCTGAGTCCTTGAGATTGAGCAATTTTTTTTCCAGCATAGAGGAAGGTGGAACATGGGGAAAATTGGGCAGGTTCTGATTTGAAGATAGTGAAAGAAATGTGTTGCTGGAAAATTTAATTTGTAATGTAATTGTTCATAGGATGCAAAGATGTTGTCTATATAAAGATTTCTAAGCAATTTAATCCCAAATGTTTTCCAAATTTTAAAAACTACATATGTTTGCGAGGGTTGAAAAAGGTGCTTCTCATGCAGAGGTGCCACAGAGAAAAGATTCTCCATCTTAAAATGCTTTCTACATTGGTTCCATATATATACATGGTGAGTGAAGCACAACTGGGTTATTAGTATATTGGCGATAACTTGCATTTATTGGGGCACAAAGCAGGGAATATAGAGAAGTACTGTAGGATTTTATTTCTATTGCGGACCAAGCCTGTGTATGTTCATCTATTTGTGCCCAGGTTTTTATAGCTTGTATATTTGCTTCCCAGTAATAAAACTGAAAAAGTTAGGTAGAGCCATGCCACCTTCTGTCTTTGCACAGTCACTCTTTGGATATGTGGATGTTTTAGGTTCCAAATAAATGAGGCTATGGTTGAATCTAATTGCTTAAAGAATGATTTATTGATGCATATTGGAATGTTCTGAAGTAAAAAAAGGAAGCTTAGGAAGGATATTCATATTAACAATATTAATTCTTCCAGGTAGAGTGAGATGGAGCGTTGACCATCTATGCAAGTCTTGCTTAGTTTTTTCCATACTGATGACGACATTTTGTTGATAAAGAGCTTTATGTTTACTTGTGATATTTACTCCATGGTATTTAAACTGATCTGCAATAATAAAAGGGAAGGTGTCCAATCTAATATTGTATGCTTGAGAATTCACTGGAAAGAGCATACTTTTATTCAAATTAATTCTGAGGCCAGAGATCTTCTGAAATTCTGTAAGTGCTGTTAAGACTGCAGGTACAGTATTTTGTGGATCTGATATATACAAAACCATATCATCTGCATACAGAGAAATTTTCAGTTGTTCTCTGATAAGCCCCTTTATCTGATAAGCATTTTGAGAGTGGACTGCCAGTGGTTCAATAGCGATTGCAAATAGCAGTGGTGACAAGGGGCATCCTTGTCTGGTACCTCGTTCTAGTTTAAAGTAGTCTGAGCAAATGTTAATACAAACTGAAGCTTCTGGATTGGTATACAGTAGTTTGGTCCATGCACAAATATTCGGGCCAAACCCAAATTTCTCTAATGTAGTGAAAAGGTAGTTCCATTCAATCATATTAAATGCTTTTTCTGCATGCAACGATAACTCCGGGGTGTTTGACTTTGTAGGTGAATATATTACATTAAACAGGTGTCGAGGATTGGAAGCTAAATGTCAGCCTTTAATAAATCTGGTTTGATCTTGTGACATTACCAAAAGCAGCACTTTCTCCATCCTTCTAGCTAGGACTTTGGAGAGTATCTTAACATCATTATTCAGAAGTGAAATTGGTCTGTATGATGCACATTGTAATAAGTCCTTGTTTTGTTTAGGAAAGACGGTGATTAATGCTTGGTGAAGAGTTTGAGGTAGAATTTGACTGTCTCTAGCTTCTGTAAATGTTGCTAATAAGAGGGGAGCAAGCCGAGTGGAGAATTTCTTATAAAATTCGACAGGGTAGCCATCAGGGCCTGCTATTTTCCCGCTCTGAAGTGACTTTATAACATCTAGTAATTCTGATAGCACCAGAGGTTTATTTAATTCCTCTGAAATAAAAGTATCTATTTGCGGCATGCATTACATTGTGTTTTGTCTTCTTTGAACTCAGTAGAATAAGGATTTATAGTAGTCTCTAAATGTGTGCATTATATTTTTATGGTCAATGATTTTATCTCCATTTGTGTTGGTGATTGCTGGGATTGTATTGCAAACTTCTTGCTTGTGGATTTGTTGAGCTAAGAGCTTATTAGCTTTCTCTCCGTGTTCATAGTAATGATGTCTTGATTTAAAAATGAGTTGTTCAGTTTCTTTGGTTGTTAAAAGTTGAGCTCTGAATGCAGAGCCTGTCTTTTCATATGAAGAGCTTCACTTGGACACCTGGCATGTTCTTGATCTATTCTAGTAATTTCACTGGTTAGCTCTGATACCTTCTTGGTTTCTAACTTATTTCTGTGGGAAATATATGAAATAATCTGTCCTCTTATGAAGGCCTTTAGAGTTTCCCAAAGTATTCCTGCAGAGACCTCTGAGGATGTATTTGTCTCTAGGAAGAAACTAATTTGTTTTGATATAAATTCTGTACAGTTCTCATCTGCTAATAGAAGTGGGTTAAGACGCCATCTGCGAGATGAGTATGTGCGGCATAATTTCAGCTCCAAGATCAGAGGGGCATGGTCAGAAATAACAATAGTGTTGTACTTGCAAGATTTAATCGCAGGCAAGAAATTATTATCTATAAAGAAATAATCAGGATTAATAAAGTATCTATCTATCTAATCAATTCTTGAGTAACAATGATGCACTGGTGAGTAGAAGGAATATGTTCTTGAGTTTGGGGTTTAGAAACCTCCAGGGGTCTGATAAGTTGTGGTCAGTTAAAAACTGTGTAATTGTCTTTGCAATGTTAGGCCGGAGTTATACTTCACGTGATGCCACGCATGCTGCAGAGGACGCTCCTGCTACGCAAGCGTTGTAGTGTTCATACTTGCGCACGTACTTGCGTAAATCTGGAGGAATCCACCAGGTGGCAGTGCGAGATATTATCACGGTGAGAACATGTTTGGCTTCTTTGTGTTGTGAATTGCCTAAAACACCTATTAAATTCCGATAACACCTTACCGCAATATCTATAAATCCAGGGATGTGTCCATTCCAGCAAGCATTGGGCACGACTGAGAAACAATCCCTGGATGAGGTCTCAGCTCATCGCAAGGTGAATACAAGCACACACATACACTAACGTCATTTTAGCGGCACCAAATCCCCAAATCTGCATATCTTTGGAAGGAAACAGAGCACAGTGCGGAATACAAGCAGGAAATACCAGCAACATAACTCCCTGCGAGACAGCAGTGCTATCGCTCCGCCACCGTGTCACCCCATGTGTGTAATTATTCCCTCATGTGTGTAATTATTAACAGTATTCATTATTTAAACTAAATTATATGTAAAATGTAACAAACACTTTAATGCATTTCATCATGAAAGTGATATCAAGCATGAATCTAAAGATTCTAAATGTGCAGAGAGTTGGAATATCATACATTTAATTTGTTCTGTGTGGTGATCTATTGCTGCTTGCCGCAGCTGTCAGGTCCAAGAAGCTCGTAGCGATTAAAAACTGGGATGCCGTTTACGACCGTCTGCTTTAATGATAAAGTAAACTACGAGGTTAAAGTGGACAATTCGAGATTAAAGCCGAAATTTCCACTTTAATCACAAAATACACATTTTCACTGTGTCCTTTATTTTTTCTCAGTAGCTCAAATACAGCGCTATACATTATGTTGCTGTTGTGAAGTTGCAAAAAAAAAAAAAAAAGACGGCACAAAGATGTTATGCAAGACTTTTAAAATGCATCATGTCATTACGATCGGGAATATGTGACGCTTGAATATAAAAGCACCATGAATGCATCTGCATCTCGGTGTTTTGCTTCACCACATTGAACCATTCATCAAACAGCGAAGCACGCACATCGATCCCCGTAGGATCTGCATAGAGGCTTTCTGTCACATGTGGATAGTAAACAGAGACTCTGACGTCACATTCCAACTTTTAGCACACTGCGCCCCCCGACTTTTTGCTGGTGCTGCAACTCGCGCACACGTTGCGTTAATTTCTGAGGACCTGCGCAGAGGACGCGTGAAATGAACGCTGGGAACGTGTGGCAGCCATGATACGGGCGCGTACGCGTTCTGAGCATGAAGTATAAATGAGCCCTTAGATGTCATCCCCCTGTGACAGGAGACCTATCCAAGAGTGGATTTAAAACACAATTAAAGTCCCCAGCCATTATAATTTTATGAGTGTTCACATTGGGAATAGATGCAAATGCATTTTGCATGAATTCCCTATCATTGACACTGCGTAGATAATCATTTATCAAAATCACTTTACAGTTAATTAAGTTGCCCATGACAATCACATATCCCCCTTCAGGATCAAATACTACATCTGATGCTACAAATGAGAGTGTTCTATGTATAAGAATTCCCACACCTCTAGCCTTTCTTTGTAAAGCTGGAATGGAACATTTGGCCAGTCCAGTCTTTTTGTAGCTAGAACTGACCTTTGCTTTATAAGTGGGTCTCCTGTAAAAATACTATTTTAGCGTTTAGACCTGTTAGGTGAGAAGATACTTTCTTTCTCTTTAATGTGTGATTTAGGCCTTTAACATTCCAGCTCACATAGTTAACTGTCATTGATTCTGAATTTTTGATGTCATTGTGTAGTGGAAGTGAGACAGTTTTAACCTTAATTTCCAATTTTCCCATGAGTTCTTGCCATGCAGCCTATTGTTATGTTGGAAATTATAATTATAAGGATTAAAAGGATAGATTAGATATAGCTTGCTCTCTTTCTCTACCCCCACCCCCCCCCATTTTGCCTCCCTACGTGAGACTGGACCCCACTTCGAAGTCCCGGTCGTTTGACATACCTAGAAACAGAGCATGTCCAAAACAAAACAGGCCCTCCAGCAGCGGCATTTGAGGATTAAAAAGTAGATATCTATTGGTGATAAAATCTAAATACTATAAGCATAAAATATAATCATCAACAGACTATAAGCATTAAATATAATCATCAACAGTCTTGAAATATTAAGACAGTAAACCCAGGAAATGGTGTTAAAAAGTGGCCCTGAATAAGCATAGTAAACCCTGATGCAATAACAACAACAATAATAAACCAAGGGTATGATGTTAAACAGTCTCCTTTAGAATAGAAAATAAAAAAAATAAATAAATAAATAGGGAAAAAAACTTTTCTTCCACACATATGCATGTAAATATGATTAAAACAAACAAAAAGTGGCCGAGAAGAAAAAGAATGTATAATTGTGGTACCCGTATCATTGCAAGCAGATCTGATAACAGGTAATTTCTTACAATACCATGACAGGATGCGACTCACTTTCGCATTTCAAAAAAGCATCGGGATCAGCTTTCTTAACTGCTTTTCTGCTTCCTCCTTGGAGAAGATGATGTAATATTTGTCTTGAATATCCACTTTCAGTTTGGCAGGAAACAAGAGGCTGTATCTGATATCGGCTTTCTATAACCGCTGTTTAATGTTGTAAAAAGCTGTACGTATAGCAGCTGTTGAGGGTGAGAAATCAGGGAAAATACGAATGTGGTTATTTTCAAATATAATCTCTTGTTTGTGTCTGAGAAGTGCCTTTACATGAAGCTTAAATTGTAATCTCTCGAAGCAGACACTTAAAGAGCTAGGTTTACAGGTATTTGATCCACGTATGCGATAAGCTGCCGCTATCTCGGTATCTGATTTAAAGTCCTCTCCAATTATTTTTGAGAATAGTTTAGCTACAAATTTCACTGGGTTTGGACTTCCACGGTTCTCAGGTAGATCTTCGATTCTAATATCCATCCTTCTGCATCCATCTTCCACAGCTGCAAGTCTGTCTCAGAGTTTTTTGCATTGGTAATTCGCAGCTGTAGCTTTCCATCTGCGTTAGATGCCAATTGTTCTGCTTTTTCAATTCAAGCTGTGAACGTCAGCTTAATGTCTTCCAGCTGATCGTCAAGTTCTCTCAGTTTAGACGCATTTTCCTGAATGTGTTCCTCAATTTTTCTCAACATATCTTTAAAGACTGCATCAAAACGATTATATTTAAGTTTTTCCAAGTCTTTATATTCCTGCCACATCTCTTGTAGCTCCAGCCACAGCTTCTCGTTTGTCTTCTCGATTGTCTTGAGCAAGCCATTTATTTCTTTCTTCATATTTTTCTGAATGTCTTTCTTGAGCTCACTTATGACCGTGGCCGTGGCCAATGTTGCAATCATTTCCTTCAGTTCGGAGAAATCGTTTCAGCTTTTGTGCTCCGTGGGTGAAATGGCAACCCCCGTTACAGCCGATGCTTCCGGCTTGGGAGGAGTAGATGAAAGCACGGACTGCAAGGCCATTTCTAGTTTCAAATGATCTTCTGGAATTGGCGCACTATCGTGACCTGCATCGCTTACATCTTCGCTCCCATTTTCGCTCTTGACTGGAAATATTGCAGTGGAGCGGGGTCCTAGGAAGTCTGTGCTTCGCCTGCCAGTTCCAGGTCAGTCTCTCAAAGGCCATACCTTGCACTTGCGCCTGATGTCCGTCTAGACTTGGGTGTAGTTTTAGGTTTCTTTTCCATTTCTTTCTGATCCCCTTTCTAGTTACTTATGTTTATGTACTGTAATAGAAACTCCCTAGGTTAGGTAAATACAGAATATCTCGGGATAATGAGAAAAAAATAAAGCTGCTGCAACGGAGCTCCGCTTCAGACGTCCATCTCCCGTAAAGGACGAGACCAATCTTTCTGAATTATAATACAGTAAGTTCTCTCTCTCTCTCTCTCTTCAGTCATTTTTTTTCGTGTCCCCTCACGTATTACCACGCAACTCTTCATGCACAGGTTCTCCTTCCAGTTAGTCATTACCATACCACATCTCCATAACATTTTAGATAAACCAACTAAAAATCTTTAACCTACTGATGAGTTATTATACAAGTCTACAATTTGGACCTGCATAATCTCATGGCTGTTGGGTTCCTATCATACAGAACACAATGGAAGATACAATGAAAATATATACTAGTAGAGAATTATGTTCCTCAATCCAGAACAATGCTGGTTATTATTATTATGCATTAGAATGTATTCAACCATTATTCTACTTTCTTGTCATTTAATGCATGGGCTTTTAGTTAGTTAAACTAATTTCCTTGTTCTCACTGTTTTATAATGTGTGAGGTATTATAGTACTCTTCAGATTCTAAAATGAATATTCAGTACTATGTTAGTAATGAAAAACTATGGCATACAAAGACTTTACAATAATAGAGTAATATAACAAGTGCACCTGTTTTGCCCAGATCTTGATTCCATTTACACTGCTACTTTAGTCTATCCCTACTGCCACATTTCTGTAAGCATGAAAATTCATCAAATAATTTTTTTCATTAATGCATTTATAAATGTCTTGGATCAAACCAAATTTATTTCACCATTTAATTGTCCTACTGAGTCAACATTTCGTGACCAAAACCAAAATGTGAATGCTCACCAAGCCCTATATAACCTCATCATGTAGTCTAGTGTCAAGTGACGCCTAAATAAAAGGAAATCAAAAAGAAAAATGCTAAAAAAGTGGACCACAGCCAAGTAAATATCTATATATATATTATACAGACACACACTGTGCAAAGTTTTAAGCCACCAAATAAAATGTTTTAAACCTAGTTATAGTATCTAGGCCAGAAAGTGCTCATTTGTTCATGAAAATAATAGGACCTCCTCAAGATGAAGTAAGAACTAATAGACCCAACACCATGAATAAATAAAAAGAAAAGTTAAAACAGGCAGACAATAAATATATATTTTAATGTTAACTGTGGGAGTTTGGATAGTCTCACCTCGAAACCTTCTGCCCTGGACTCATTTCCAGAGGAAGGTTGCCAATCTGGTTCAGCTGGGGTTTCTGCATGCTGGTAGAAGACAAGGCGGGGTGGGAATCCTGATTTGGGGCCCTGCTACCACAATGTTTGGGGTGAGGAAAATTGCAAAACTAGTATCAAAAAAAAGTTAACCCCCAACCCCACTGCAAAAATTACAGATACAATATCAAACTCAATAATGTTGAAAAAAGCCCCCAACTAACAAATGATCACTTATTCTTCTGCTAAGAAAAATACACATTCTAGAAAATTTTTATTTTTCAGCAAACTTGGCTTACTAATATTTCAAATGACAGGGCATTGATGTCATAACACATTACATACAGTATAACTAAAGACACTTCCCATACATAATTTTCCAACTTTATATATATTCTTAGCCTCCTTTTATATATCACTGCAAAATAAACTTTTCTATCAGTCAGTTATACTTAGTATAAAAAGGTTCTTAACAGTAGTTATGGTTATACAATATAAATGTTTAAATGACATTAGAAAAATAAGCTGGAAAATTTAATTGTCAAAAGTACATTACCACAATATCCCTTTCACTCAAATACTTAACACTAGAATTATCAAAGCCTACGAAAAAACTCGTAATTCTGACCCACCATAAATCTATTCGCACCTCTCTGTCAGCGTCTTTTGTCTTGTAAATGTGTCAATAAGCACAAGTAGCCTACTATACCATCCCCCCCGCCACCGCAGAAAGGGCAAGAAGTTCTCCCAGTTCAAGCCTTGATTATCTGGGAGTGAGCTACTTAGAGTTGTATAAGGTAAATAATTTCATGTGTGTTCTATGTTAACACATCATTAAAACAAACGTTTTTCATGTTTTAGTAATAAATGACAAAATGTAGACATGAACTGTATAATGTGTGAAGGCTGAAGTCCAAACATCAAATAAACACTTTCACAAAAGGTACAAGGGTAAATCGACAGCTTCTGTGGTGCAGCGGTAAGAACTGTTGACTTGTAATCAATAGGTCGCGAGTTCGATACCAGCTCCCCTGCAAATTTACCGTTTTGAGTAGTGAGCTGCTCTTATTGTTATTATACAATACAAACATACATTTGATTTGTGTCTGTAATAGTCGGTGTAAATTTTTAATACTTGTAGAAGTTAGTATTTTTTTTCCCCACTTTTATTCTCTCAGTCACGACTACGATATAACACCCCCCATACTCCGCTCCAGATATGACGCTGTTCATTTTAATTTGAAACTGGGAATAACTATAGATGTGAGTGGTGTTTTGAGACAATGGATCTGGAAATTCTCTGATCTGGAGAAATAAAAGCTGACACACAAACGCTGGTTAATCTGCCTTCTTCGTATTTCACTGTCATTTGAAATTTGTTTTATTCAGTTTTATGGAGTGTTCATGCTGAATTAGTATGCACCTTATGGTCCATGATGTCAAAGCCGCAGTGACAAAAACAGAGACATAGGTATATATGATATTTGAAATAATTAATTTTATGACCTGTATAGTACATTTCAGAAAACATTGTGGCACTGATGCAACATTACTCATATTCATATTTATTTGCATACCTTCTTGTGGTTGTAATCAGTGACCACATTTTTTAAACCGATGTCCATAGTTAGTCCCAGTTTCAAATAAAAAAAACGAACAGCGTCAGATCTGGGTGGGGAAGGGTTTATCGTGATTGTGACTAATAGAATAAAAGTGGAAAAACAAAACAAAAAAAGTACAAGTACTATACATTTACACCAGCTATTACAGACACACATTAAATGTATGTTTTTAATGTATAATATTAACAATAAGAGCAGCTCACTACTGAAAACGGTAAATCTGCAAGGCACCCAGAACTGAACCTGCAGCCTTTTGATTACAAAGTAAGCAGTTCTTACCACTGCACCACGTAAGCTGTCGTATTGCAAATGCACCATTTGTGAAAATGTTTATTTGATATTTGGCCTAAACACATTATACAGTTCATGTCTACATTTTGTAATTTCTCTCTATTATAAAAAGAAATCCTGGAATGCAAAAGCAAGGCAACGATACGGGATTTTCTCAGAAGTTCTCGAAAGACATTTAAAAGACCCGCAAGACAAAAGAGTCTTGCCATGGAGCATCTCGCGGGGACTGTAAACATGAGACTTGGTGCCAAGAGACTGTGCCAGGGCCGTCTCGCGGGGACATGGAACATGAGATTCTTGTAAGACACACCCTACTTACAACAGATATCATATAAGAGCACATGCATCAAAAAACAGTCAGTCATGTAAAAGCACATAGTGCACACACATCCTATGCTCTCAACACATATAAAGTGTATAAGGACAATATGGAGAATAGTCACCCAAAGGCATTGGAGAGAAAAAAAGGCAGATAAGAGATTATGAAACCAGTAAAATTCGAAAGTATTGCAGCGTCTCAGCCAGGTGGCGGCCTTTTTGGTTTTAAGTGACTGTTCGGTCCGATTGAGGGAGGGCAGAGTACAGCACGGAAGACTGATAGCGGGGTATTGATTGATGCGGTAAGGGGGGCGAGACGCGGGGGATGAAGGATTGGAGAGGGTGCTGGAAAGTTGTCTTTGGGGTTACGAAGTCAGCGATTGTTCAAGTAAAACTTTTGTGACACTTTATCATGTCAGTCGCTACAGTATCAAAGAAAAGATAGATCGCATTACCGCAAAACAAAAGGTGATCAATTATCAGAGCCAGATGTAATTGAAAAAAGAGCAGGACAAATTTAGGTCAGAAATAAAAGGCAAAGAGTAGAGTCTTTTTGCATTCGCATCATTCTTATGCACAAAACGTGGATTTACACAATAATGGACCATAATATGCCATTCGTATTAAAATGTTTACAATTTACTGCGTGAGAATAGCTTTTGTTATGACAATCAATAAATCACAGGGACAAACATTAGAAAAAGTCTGATTATTTATTAGAAAAACAAACAATATTCACTCAAGGGCAGTTATACGTTGCATTGTCAGAATGCGTCTCCAAAAAATATTGCATTTAATGAAGCTTTAAAGTAAAACTTCAAATAATGAAATTGAAACAATTCCAAAGGAAAAAAAAATTGAAATTGTATATCCAATCAAACACAGGGGTTGGTGAGTGAAGCGAGCAGGGGGCAAAGCCCCCTAGTATTACTAAAACATGAAAAACCTTTGTTTTAACGATGTGTTTACACAGATTTTTATAGACACAAAACACACGATATTTATTTATTCCAAATAACGATCTATTATTTCCCGTCTAAAACTCCAGCACTTCACTCCAAGATAATCAAGGCTTGAGCTGGGAGAACTACTTGCCCTTTCTGCGGTGGCGAGGGGAATGGTACAGCAGGCCGCTTGTGCTGATCGACATAATTACAAGACAAAAGATGTTGACGGAAAGGTGCGAAGGGATTTAAGGTGGGCTGCATTTACAAGTTTTTTCAAAGGCTTTGGTAATTATACTGTTAATCAAAAATATTTCATGCTTTCATTCCTTAAAAACAAAAATAAACTAATCTCAGGATGATGTGATTTTTATTTACACTTTGCAGAATTATATGTAGAAATCAGTGTGAAGCACTATAGAACATAAATATAATCGTACCATTTAAAAGACATATGTATTTTATTTGTACAGTTTACTGGTTGAACTGCATTTACAATAAACATCATTTATACTTCATTTCATAATAACTAAGAAAGATACCATTATGCTTATGTAAAAATGAAATGGGGGATTGATATAGTACTAAGAAGAAACATTTTATAGTACTCACTTAACATTGGAATTTGTGCATATTATATACTCAATCTCCTCAGAGAATGGGTTCTGAAAGGTGAAAGAACTAGTCCTTATCCAAATCCAATCCTGGTTCTTTGCCCGAAACCGAAACATCACAGATAGTACTTGACCTTTTAGTTTCATCACCTACAATAAAGAAGTGAAACATGTTAACAGTGTTATAAGGAAATGAACAAATACACATAGAATATTTTATATCTTCCTCTTTTACTTAAATAATTTGGGTAATAATGCTGTCTTACAATTGCCATCTGGTAGGTGCGGGTTTTTTGTGGCCAAAATAGAGCTTCACTTTATAATAAAGACTATCACAGCCAAAGGCTTAATTCTGGGGATGGTAAAATTTTTACATTTAAGGTCAATAATGCCTCTGACCAAATTACATGCAGTATTTCTTTTCAAGTTTCCAAATCAGATGCCATCATTCCATTTAACCCTGCATAACTTAAAAAGGAAGTACACTTCCTAAATCATGCTGCCTCATTTAGCAGTTTGGAAAAATGTGAAGCCATGTGTTATTTTAGCTAACGTGTGAAGAATTTAAAGTACTAGAATATCATCACTAGGGGATGCAAACATTTTATTTGAAAGTAAATGGAATGAAATAAAAATTTACCATAGGTTGTTCATAATTATTTATTTACTAGCCAACCCGCGGCGTACCATACGCTGCATAATCATCAGGCCGGTTTTTTAATGATTTTTAAGCACAGGGAGAAAATTAACATTTGAAAAATCGGGAATGTAGTAAATCAGCAAGAAAAGCAACATTGTAATAATGCACGGAATGAACAAACACAATCGTCCGTGACTGAAAACTGGCAGTCCGTCCTCGCGCCTTCTCCTGCCAGACAGATATATGGGGGTGCAAGGCGAGGAGTGTAGAATGGGAGGAGAGGAGAAGGACGTCCATTCAGCTCTGTCCGTCATGCGGTAGTAGCGAGGTGGGAGGGGGGTGTGAACAAAGTGCAGGAGCATCTAAGAAGACGCATGTTTGCCGCGGATGCGAATTGCTGTATGTAGCGTGTAAAAACAGTTTGCTATGGTGCATGTGGTCGTGCGTTGTAACTGTAAACTCGGTTTTTAAAGACTGCTTACTTTATTGTGTTTTAACCTCAGTTGTAAAGGAATGTTTTAAGGACCCCTTGGTTTTGGCTGCTTTTCTATATATAATCCACTAAGATACCCGACCACGGTAGGAGGGGGGTGTGCACAAAGGGTAGTGACGTAATGAGTGGGAGCGTATGAGTCACACTTAGTGGGAATTCCACGTCTTGCAGCCCGAATGGGGTTCAACGGTTTACCCACGCCTCTCTGCACTGGGTAGACACACGGTCAATCTCATGCATAATTATTTATTGAATGCTAAACACTTGTGGACAGACACGGATGTCTAAAACGGGTTGGTGAGAGAATACAACAGTAAGTGAATGAAAAGATGGAACTCTGGAGAGAGCAAAAAACAACACAATAGTGAACCCGCGGCATAACAAACGCCGCGTGGCTGAGACGTGCATGTGGACTCTTACCACAGACGAAAGGGACTAACTGGGTGGTCAGTGAGTTTTTGCGTCCGGGCAAATGGGCAGTCAGTGTGAATGCCTAGACAGCGAGGGTAGACACCGGCCGGTGAAAAAGGAGTGTTGGTGGGCAGGAAAACGTCTTCAGTGTTCCTACAGGAGCATCTACACATACATACATACATACATACATACATATACATACATACATATACATATACATATATATATATATATATATATATACATACAAAACATGGAACCATGTGTGAAAAACTATTTGCCCCCTTCCTGATTTCTTAATCTTTTGCATGTTTGTCACACAAAATGTTTCTGATCATCAAACACATTTAACCATTAGTCAAATATAACACAAATAAACACAAAATGCAGTTTTTAAATGATGGTTTTTATTATTTAGGGAGAAAAAAAATCCAAACCTACATGGCCCTGTGTGAAAAAGTAATTGCTTCTTGAACCTAATAACCGGTTGGGCCACCCTTAGCAGCAATAACTGCAATCAAGTGTTTGCGATAACTTGCAGTGAGTCTTTTACAGCGCTGTGGAGGAATTTTGGCCCACTCATCTTTGCAGAATTGTTGTAATTCAGCTTTATTTCAGGGTTTTCTAGCATGAACCGCCTTTTTAAGGTCATGCCAAAGCGTCTCAATTGGATTCAGGTCAGGACTTTGACTAGGCCACTCCAAAGTCTTCATTTTGTTCTTCTTCAGCCATTCAGAGATGGATTTGCTGGTGTGTTCTGGGTCATTGTCCTGTTGCAGCACCCAAGATACTTCAGCTTGAGTTGACGAACAGATGGCCGGACATTCTCCTTCAGGATTTTTTGGTAGACAGTAGAATTCATGGTTCCATCTATCACAGCAAGCCTTTCAGGTCCTGAAGCAGCAAAACAACCCCAGACCATCACACTACCACCACCATATTTTACTGTTGGTATGATGTTCTTTTTCTGAAATGCTGTGTTCCTTTTACGCCAGATGTAACAAGACATTTGCCTTCCAAAAAGTTCAACTTTTGTCTCATCAGTCCACAAGGTATTTTCCCCAAAAGTCTTGGCAATCATTGAGATGTTTCTTAGCAAAATTGAGACGAGCCCTAATGTTCTTTTTGCTTAACAGTGGTTTGCGTCTTGGAAATCTGCCATGCAGGCCGTTTTGCCCAGTCTCTTTCTTATGGTGGAGTCGTGAACACTGACCTTAATTGAGGCAAGTGAGGCCTGCAGTTCTTTAGACGTTGTCCTGGGGTCTTTTGTGACCTCTCGGATGAGTCGCCTCTGCGCTCTTAGGGGAATTTTGGTCGGCCAGCCACTCCTGGGAAGGTTCACCGCTGTTCCATGTTTTTGCCATTTGTGGATAATGGCTCT
The DNA here is from genome assembly GCF_016835505.1 of Polypterus senegalus. Lineage (NCBI taxonomy): Eukaryota > Metazoa > Chordata > Cladistia > Polypteriformes > Polypteridae > Polypterus > Polypterus senegalus. The sequence continues at coordinate 202,305,944 of NC_053154.1, forward strand.
CACTGTGGTTCGCTGGAGTCCCAAAGCTTTAGAAATGGCTTTATAACCTTTACCAGACTGATAGATCTCAATTACTTCTGTTCTCATTTGTTCCTGAATTTCTTTGGATCTTGGCATGATGTCTAGCTTTTGAGGTGCTTTTGGTCTACTTCTCTGTGTCAGGCAGCTCCTATTTAAGTGATTTCTTGATTGAAACAGGTGTGGCAGTAATTAGGCCTGGGGGTGGCTACGGAAATTGAACTCGGGTGTGATACACCACAGTTAGGTTATTTTTTAACAAGGGGGCAATTACTTTTTCACACAGGGCCATGTAGGTTTGGATTTTTTCTCCCTAAATAATAAAAACCATCATTTAAAAACTGCATTTTGTGTTTACTTGTGTTATATTTGACTAATGGTTAAATGTGTTTGATGATCAGAAACATTTTGTGTGACAAACATGCAAAACAATAAGAAATCAGGAAGGGGCAAATAGTTTTTCACACCACTGTATTTTGCTGCATTTCATCTTAAAAAATGATATTGTCATCATATGTAAATATGCACTTTATAAAGTGATGCGGGTTGTGCAATATTTTAATTGTATCGCAAGTTTACAGTGAGGCGATTGTACTTGTAAGTACAAATAGTTCTATAAGGAGCACTTGATGGATTGATTGAGTGCGTTTATAGTTCTTGAAATGAAATTGTTTCTGATCAGTGAGGTCCGTACAGGAAAGGCTCTGAAGCATTTGTCGGATGAGAGCAGTTCAAATAGCAAATAATAAATCAGGAAGGGGGCAAATAGTTTTTCACACCACTGTATATACATATACATACATATACACATATACTGTACATATATACATATAAATATATACACATATACATACATATATACACATATACATATTTTGTATATTTATACAAAAAAACTGAGAAATCACATGTACATAAGTATTCACAGCCTCAATACTTTGTCGATGCACCTTTGGCAGCAATTACAGGTACAGCCTCAAGTCTTTTTGAATATAATGCCACAAGCAAGCTTGGCACACCTATCCTTGGCCAGTTTCGCCCATTCCTCTTTGCAGCACCTCTCAAGCTCCATCAGGTTGGATGGGAAGCATCGGTGCACAGCCATTTTAAGATCTCTCCAGAGATGTTCAACTGGATTCAAGTCTGGCTCTGGCTGGACCACTCAAGGACATTCACAGAGTTGTCCTGAAGCCACTCCTTTGATAAATTAATAAATACATTTTTTTTTTTTTTTATCAAGCACATCTATCTCATTTAAAATTGTCAAAAAATGTTTCCAGGGCAAGATCCAACCTGTGAATGTTGCAATCGAGCTCCCGCTTCACCACATCACATGTTTCTGGTGTGTACCAAAAGGACAAACAAATTAACTGCCTTTATTTTGCTATTAATATGTAAACGTATCTTGTTCAACTAGAAGAATCCTAACCCACCTCTGTTAAGTCAGTGGGTAACTGATGTTATATACTTCAAAGAAAAATTCCGTTACAACGAACTGCCAGGGACCTAAAAAATATTTCGTAGTGATGAGATTCTGTATTTGTTGCTATAGTGCTTTCTTTAACTTGCGTCCAGGCGTTTGCAATCATTACAATAGCTTGTTTCACATTGATTTTAATCTTTTCCTGTCTACAAGTTATGCTGACAAGAATTTTTCTCAGCATTTCCTTGCGATAATACACTTTCAGGGTGCGAATGATGCCCAGACCCAATGGCTGAAGCACTGCTGTGCAATTGGGTGGGAGGAATTCAATGCAAACATTATCTAAATGTGGACGCATATTGAACTATTTTGGGAGCCAGTTCATCTATACACTTGGAAGGTACACAGCAGATATATTTATAAAATGACAATTCCAGAATAGAATACTAAAATGTAAAGGGGCTTTTTCAGATTCAGAGAAAGTCTTTGACAGTACTCTGAGAGGTTATTTTGATGGGATTTTTCATGGGGTAGTTAAAAGTGTATCTGGTAGTATTTGCAGCTTTCAGCTCAAAATGGCAGGTTATCAAATGTCAAGCCTAACTCCACTCAATTTCATTATTGTACAGAATGGAGTCAGAAGTAAACTGCCTTGGAACATTCTATACACAGACCGAATTACTGGCACAAAAACTCTCTGAACTACAGCAAAACTCTTGGGAGAGAAATTGTTTCAACCCTAATATATTAAGAACACTGAAAAAAATGGCCTGTGCACCAGAAAAGGAACAGATTAAGGTAACAGATCGTGGGAATGTTGGGAGCATGCTGACACACTCTGATCACTGCTTTCTAGAGAATTTTAGATTTACCTTTTGTTTTCACAAAAAAAACTGAGTAGGAGCCCTGTTTTGCTGTTGATTATACAATATTCTGTTTTTTGTGTGGGCAGCTTCCTTTTTTGAGATGGCTTAGACTTTACAGCTTCAGAATAACCCCAACTTACCAGAGAATCTGCACAGCAGCTGATTATCTAGGTTTCTTTCATCTCATCGCACTCAAGTGTCTGTCTGCACTTTTGGAGTTGGCATTTGATTATATGTACTTAGGTGGAAAGTGTGTGAAGAGATCACTTTTAGAAGAAAGCCTGATGCCTAGACTTTTGCTTGAGGTGAACCATCATTGTAGGTAGAATACCCAGTGGGGGCTGGGCAGTCTCATGGCCTTAGACCCTGTGCAGATTGTTTTTTCCTCCAGCCCTCTGGAGTGTGTGTTTATTTTGGTTTGTTTTTTTCTGTCTTCCTGGCCATCGGACCTTACTTTATTCTTTGTTACTTAGTATTGCCTAATCTTATTTTAATTAATTTTCTTTCTTCATCATTTGTATGAAAACAAGCTATATAAATAAATGCTGATCATCTTCTTGACTTTCCCTTTCACAGGATATTTTGTTATGCTTTTATATTCAACTATTATCTTTAATCTTTTAGAATGGGAAAGAGCTCTTCCTTATCTCAGGAAAAATACTTTGTCAGCTTGAGAAACACTGTATACACCAGTACTGTACATTCATTGGGATTGGGACATAGAACATCTATTTACTGCAACTTTTTGTTATATCCCGTGTAGTGGAAACATGGTCCCAACCTACACTCTGGACATCTGATGGTTAATGAGCCAAACATGATCAACAGAGGGAAGAAACACAGACCAAAATTGAAGAGTGAAAGGTACAAGTTCATTTACAAAAGTGCTGTACCACAAAAACACAGTAGTGTTAGGCGGGCTTTGTTTCACAGTCCTTCAGCACTGACAGTATTTTAAAAGGTAAATGAAAACAAAAAGGACAAAAAAAAAAAAAAAGAAAAAATGGTGTATTTATAACAAAAACAGTGCATTCCTACAAAAACCATACACGCACAATCCAAAAATGAAAGTGGTCTTCCGATTTTTTTTTTATCCCTAGCACAGAAAGTTTAAAAAAAAAAATGCACAAGAAAAAAAATCAAGTGCATACATATACAAAAACAAAAAACAATCTTAAAAGAAAAACTATCCCATTACCAAATAAGTATATATACCTCCATGAAAATTATCACTCTGAGATATACATGTACAAATAAATATTTACAAAGCCATCAAATAACACAACTGCTCTTTCAATAGCTCAGCAGTGCTTAACCTTACCTCGCCTTTAAGTCCACTGATGACCCTGGTTTGCTGTCAACTCCTTAAATATAACTGGCAAGATTATTCAGCCAGTCTACCACCCCTATCTACGGCATGCACCTATCCAGGCAGATGTTGTCACATTCACGTCACACGCCGCAACACACCCCTAGCAACTTTCTATTTAAAATTGAACTCCTTTCACGTGTGTAAGCTCCTCCTGGATGGTCAACAGGTATGGTGAGCTAAACCACACCAGTTGCTGGCTCAACGCCTCATACGGGATCCCCATCTCTAACTCAACCTCGGATGCAAAAGCAAATCCCGGCTTTTCCTTCCAGACGCTGTGCCTTAAACCACCTGCGAGGACATCGGCATGTAAAACTGGACACTAGGGGTGGGCGGTATGACCAAAATTCTATATCACGGTATTTTTCTAAATTATCCCGGTTTCACGGTATTCAACGATATTTTTTTCCCCATGCATGAGTGGATGTTAACCACATTTTCCACTGCAATTACTGGCTAAGAATAACCTATTCCACTGTCAAGAGTATTGTACATTGTACAAAAAAAAAAACATTTTAATGTGCACACAAGTATTAATACAGTTTTGCATTGCCCCATAAAGTGATAGTTTTCAAGGGGGTGGCACTAATGGAGAAGGTATCACATTGCATGACAGATGCAGTCAAAATATAGAACCTTTTTATTGAACAAATTTTGCAAAAACAAACTAATTTTGACAACATATTTTCAACCATACAAAGAGGCATTTAGACTTAGTAAAATATCCTCTAGTGCTTGTCAAAAATTGTATTGCACCGAATATGTCTTAGAAAAGGAATAAATAGTAAATATTTTTTGTAAACGAACTACACTTTCTGTTAATGTTAACAATCTCTGTCCACTGACACGTTAAAGTGACTTTTTAAACAACTTTATCATCATTAAACTGCATAATATTTAAACTAATAAATAATAACAATAAAATAAATAGTATTATTACTGATAGTTGCACTATTACTTCAAGACTTCAAGCCCAGGTGGATTACAGAGTATTCACCAAATTAAAATAAAATAAAACAAGTGCAACTTGGTGATGACATCTTTAGCAACTGAACCATCATTTAGGCAAACTGCATTAATATGGACCTTGCTTCAAGCTAAACTATACTGGGAAGAAAAAAACAAACTATATGTCGAGAACAAAGTCAACATTTCCACTTTATTCCCATAGTTTACTTCATAATTAAAGTAGAATGTCGTAAACTAAACTTTTTCCTAAAATCAATGTTTAATCAATTACTTAATTTACCCCGTCATAAATTAATGCAGCACATTAAATGCTTTGTGTTACATTCCCCGACCCAGTGGTTAATCACTACGCTTCTTAAACTGACTTCCTCCGCACTAAGAGAAGACAGCAATCACCATGCAGAAACCATTCACTTCATGATATTACTGCTTTCAGAAAATTTAGAATGCCAAGATAAATACTTGATACCATTTTCATGATGAAATGCATTAAAGCAGGTATTACACATGCACGGTAGTGAGGTGGTAGTGCTGCTCCCTTGCAGTAAGGGGTCCCCAGGTGTATGTTCAGTGTAGAGAACTTTATGGCAGGAGTGACGAGGCTCCAAAAAACTGGATGTATGAATAGCTATCACACAGGTTTAACTTAAATATTGTGCAAATGTTGGGTTTCTGATCTGCTGGTCAGAGACCAAACACAGAATTCAATGCATGTTCTTCTGAGCGGGCTATCTTTATTGCATGCATGCTGTCTTTATCTGGCGTACCAAAACCCCAGTTCCTTTTTCCTTCCTTCCTTATTCTTTCACCACATAACCAATCACCACACGATAAACGTCTTTGTGAAATTAAAACGAGTTATAAACTTAGCCCATGGAGTGTTCAGAACTTTAAAAATATCTTCGTTATACATGTTTAATTATGCCATCCATTCAGAGTTGCGCCCATCTCTGAACGAGTCGCCAGCACATAGCAGGGACAATATAGCACAGCAAAACCCCACATCCTACATGACTTTGAACAGAAACTGAAGCACGCTGAGTAAACCAACCAGAAAAACATGCCCCCATATGATTAATGGATGCTTTAATGAAGGGTATAGGTTTATGGGGCATTGGGACTCCTTTTGGAACAGATGGGACCTGTTCCGCCGTGACGGGTTACATCTGAACCGGAGGGGCACCAATGTATTGGGGAGGCGTATGTGTAGGCTAGTCGAGGATTGTTTAAACTAGGGAATGGGGGGGCAGGGAGTTTAGGACAGGCCAGATTTAGATCTATACATGGAAGAACAAACAATGGTGTAGAAATAAAAATGCATAGTAATGTAAATTTTAAGCAAACACGTAAAGATAGAAGGATTAACACATTAAAAATAGCTTGCCTTAATGCTAGAAGTATCAAAAATAAGGTAAGTGAGTTGGAGTTGTATGTAGCAGAGCACAATTATGATATTATAGCAATAACGGAAACCTGGCTAAATAACAAAGATGGGGATGAGTGTAACATAGAGGGATACACATTTTTTAGGAAGGATAGACAGAACAGAAAAGGAGGTGGGGTTGCTGTTTATGCCAAACAGGAATTAAATGTAAGTCATCTTCAGTTGGATGATGAGCCCCATCTTAGTGAGGACATGTGGCTTCGCCTGGAAAATATTAGGGAAAAAGGTCTCATTTTAGGAGTGTGTTATAGACCACCCAATTCAGACAGTAATTTCAACACACATCTTTTTAGTAATATCAAAAAGGCAAGTTTACAGGGGGATATTATAGTCATGGGGGACTTTAATTATCCAAATATTAACTGGGATAACCTTACAGATGGAGGAGCACAAGAGCAGGAGTTTTAGAAGTAATCGCGACTGTTTTTAACACAGCATGTTAAAGCACCAACAAGGGGTGAAGCCTATCTGGATTTAGTATTCTGTAATAATCAGGATAGAATTGAGGGTGTAGAGGTGATTGAACCACTAGGGTCAAGTGACCATAATGTAATACAATTCTCAGTATTTTGTAAGAGTACAGATGCAAAGACTAAAATTGTTAAGTTGAACTTTAGTAGGGCTAATTTTGAGCAGATGCACAAAGTCTAAGTAGGATAGACTGGGATAAGCTTTTAAATGTGGAGACAGTCGAGGAGCAGTGGAACAGGTTTAAAAATGTTTTACATGTAATGCAGGACAGATACATACCTAAATTTGGAAGTAATAGGAAACTAAAAAAATCTCCACGATGGATTAATAAAGATTTAAAAAGAAGTTGCAAAGGAAAAACTGCTGTATAAGGCATATAAGACTAATGACTGCAAAGAGAACCGTAGCGTATGAGAAAATGAGGGCAACCATTAAGAAGGATATCAGAGAGGCTAAAAGACAGTTGGAGAGGAATATAGCAGATAAGGCGAAAGAAGACCCCAAGAGATTCTTTCAGTATTTTAGTAGTAAAAGAACAGTTAAGGAGGAGGTCAAGTTCATCAGGAATAGTAAAGGGAATTAAAAGATACAGACAATGAAATAGCAGATGCCCTAAACTTACATTTTTCTGAGGTGTTTACAAGTGAGCAAGTGGATAACCTGCCAGAGGTAAACACAACTACTAAGGAGGTACTGAGGGATTTGGAAATTGTAGAGGGAGAAGTGCTGCTCAGATTAAATAAGATGAAATCAAACAAATCACCAGGCCCAGATAATATTTATCCTCGTGTTCTTAAGGAGGCTAGTGAGTACATATATAAACCCTTGACACACATTTTTAGGAAGTCACTGTGCACTGGAGAGATTCCAAAGGACTGGAAAATGGCAAATATCATCCCATTATATAAAAAGGGTGACAGGGCAGATCCAAGCAACTATAGGCCAGTAAGCTTAACAAGCATCACAGGAAAATTAATGGAAGGAATTATTAAGGATAAGATTGAGCAACACATGACAAGGACAGGAGTTATTCTGAACAGTCAGCATGGGTTCAGAAGGGGAGGTCGTGTTTTACTAACATGTTGGAATTCTATGAGGAGGCAACAAAAGGATACGATCAAAGTGGAGCTTATGATATTATTTATCTGGACTTTCAGAAAGCATTTGATAAGGTGCCACATGAGAGGTTGGGCATCAAGTTAAAAGAAGTGGGAATTCAGGGTGATGTTTTTAGATGGGTGCAGAATTGGCTCAGACACAGGAAGCAGAGGGTGATGGTGCGAGGAACCTCATCAGAACTGGCGATGTTAAGAGTGGTGTTCCACAGGGGTCAGTGCTAGGGCGCTGCTATTTTTAATATATATAAATGATTTAGATAGGAATATAAGTAACAAGCTGGTTAAGTTTGCAGATGATACCAAGATAGGTGGATTAGCAGATAATTTGGAATCCGTTATATCATTACAGAAGGACTTGGATAGCATACAGGCTTGGGCAGATTTGTGGCAGATGAAATTTAATGTCAGTAAATGTAAAGTATTACACATAGGAAGTAAAAATATTAGGTTTGAATACACAATGGGCGGTCGAAAAATCGAGAGTACACCTTATGAGAAGGATTTAGGAGTCATAGTGGACTCCAAGCTATCAACTTCCAAACAGTGTTCAGAAGCCATTAAGAAGGCTAACAGAATGTTAGGTTATATAGCACGATCTGTGGAGTACAAGTCCAAGGAGGTTATGCTCAACCTTTATAATGCACTGGTGAGGCCTCATCTTGAGTACTGTGTGCAGTTTTGGTCTCCAGGCTACAAAAAGGACATAGCAGCACTAGAAAAGGTCCAGAGAAGAGCGACTAGGCTGATTCCAGGTCTACAGGGGTTGAATTATGAGGAAAGATTAAAAGAGCTGGGCCTTTACAGTTTAAGCAAAAGAAGATTAAGAGGTGACATGATTGAAGTGTTTAAAATTATGAAGGGAATTAGTACAGTGGATCGAGACTTGTATTTTAAAATGAGCTCATCAAGAACACGGGGACACAGTTGGAAACTTGTTAAGGGTAAATTTCGCACAAACATTAGGAAGTTTTTCTTTACACAAAGAACGATAGACACTTGGAATAAGTTACCAAGTAGTGTGGTAGACAGTAAGACGTTAGGGACTTTCAAAACTCGACTTGATGTTTTCTTGGAGGAAGCAAGTGGATAGGACTGGCGAGCTTTGTTGGGCTGAATGGCCTGTTCTCGTCTAGATTGTTCTAATTCTAATTCTAATGCATTTCACCATGAAAATTATATTAAGTATTTATCTTAGCATTCTAAATGTTCAGAGAGCAGGAAGATCATGAAGTGAATGTATTCTGTGCAGCGATCGCTGCCGGCGCCTCCTCTTAGTGCAAGAAGTAGTAAGTTTAAGAATCACTTAACACAAAGCAATTAATGTGCTATATAACTTATGACGGGGTTTGAGAAAATCTAGTAAATTAAATATTCATTTTACGATGAAGTTTAGTTTACGATGGTCTACTTTAATGACAAATTACGAGAATAAAGTCAACATGTCGTCACACTATTACACAGTACCCAGGTACATTACACTGTATTGAAAACAAATAAAACAAGTATAAACTTGGCTTATCCAGTAGTATAGAAACAGTATTTACACATCTGACCTTTTAAAACTAAAGTTATCTCCAGGCGACGCGACTCCTTTTTTTGGCAAAAGTTCTTCTGTTCATCATGTTCAACTTTACTTTTAGTTCAGTTTCGGAATGCTCTCTGCTCATTTTCACCGTGTGGCATACATAAGCTACCGCCCACTATTTGGTGGTGTGGCAATGAAAAAGAGCCCTAGTGCAACAAATCTGTGTTTAGCGGTGTAGCAGTGAAAAAGGTCCCCACTTGAACAGTTTCCACAAGTTCCGAACGTCGTTTAGGCAATTTAAACCGGTATTGCAGTATAAGAAAAATCCATATCATAAAAAAAATAAAAAACGGTTTTCGGTATGAACCGGTATACCGCCCAGCACTACTGAACACCTGTGGAGAAGCCGATACTGGCTATTTTATTGGCACCACATTTGCCCAGAACCGCCATGCCCTCACAGCGCGCACCTGTTGAGATGGCCCCACATTCCCATGGCAGCGGCTTTAATATGTAAACACTAAGTGTCATTCCGTTAATCAGGCATACTTTTATACTTTAAAACAATAACGTTTGATTTAGTATTACTCTTAACTCAAATTGGTAATGCATGGAGTCACACATTACCAAACCTTTCCATGGCTATCTGCATCATTCAGTACGTTCACATGTGAACAATCATTCATATGGATCTGATGATAGTTCCAAAGATGTTAGCCTCTACTGCAATTATCAGTGATTACTACCAACTTTACTCTTTTCTATGAACAGTAACTGAAGAGTAAACCACTACTTTTTAAATTATTTTAAAATCGAGACTACCACTGATTTTCTGTTTATGCAAAACTTACCATAATTACAGAGACATTCTTCTGAAGAATGAAATCGCTCCAGGGAACTATACATATTTTAAACTTGCACAGGCATCTGGTTAAGGAAAAGGATTTATTTTGTAAACAGAATTTTAATGTCAGTATTTCACCTTTTTTGAATCAGCTACCACTTGAATGTCTGGCATTAAAGTGCCACAGCTCACAGCCACTAATCCTTCTACTTATTTAGTATCCCTCTACATTCTGGTCTTCATTTTTAGAAGCCTTATTGAATTTGCTCAGCTTTGCATGTCTTATCTTTACAAAATACCTTAGGCGACTTATTCACATTGACACTCCAAGATGCTTACTTGTTTCAGAATTTCTAAAAACACACTGACTGCTTTCCATTAACTCAGCATATAACCAACCTACTTTTAAATAAGGGCATATACTGGATCTTGCTACATACTATTAACATTCAAGTAATGGATAGTTGCATTTCTGATCATGTAGTACTAGTTTATATTCTCTCTACTCCATCTTCCTCTGCTAGTCATCTCTCTATTATTAAAAAAAAAAAAATCTTGGGAGGGAGATGAGATGCGATCTTCTCGGAAGACAATTTGACATCCCGCGAGAGACACTTTAACGTCACGCAAGACAAAAGGACAGCTGCCGTACAGGCTTTTAAATGATCGATGTGCAGCACGACAAGCAAAACACGCACCTCAGCAGCACAAAGCCAGCTGCTGATCCATCTGCATCTCCTTCGCAAGTGTTTAGCTCGCCGCTTGCCCCTTTCACAATGCGAGCAGGAGAGACGCGAAGTGGCAGGAGCGAAGCATGCCTCCGGGGAGATTGAGCGAAGTGATCAAGACCTGATCATCTTGGAGAGACACTTTGATGACACGTGAAACTAGACATTACAACCTTAGAAAGCAAAACCCATGAGACGGTGACTTTTGCATGTCACGCCCTACTTACAAACAATTTAAAACAAGTTCACGGACATCTAACCTAGCAGTTGGTGGAATGCTTTTGGCAGACACACTTCATGTGCTCCCAGCTCTTAAAACAAAGACAAGTAGAACACGCAGCTCGCCAGAAGCAGCTGCAAGCCAGCAGATGATCCAACTGCATCTCCTTCACAACACGAGCGGCAGAGACGTGAAGTGGCAAAAAGACAGCTGTTTTTAAATGATCGATGCACAGTGTGACAAGCAGAGCACGCAGCTTGACAGCAGCTGTTCTGACCGCATCTCCTTAGCGTGCGTTCTGCCCCCCACTTTACAACGCGAGCAGCATTAAACGTCCTGCGAGAAAGAGAATTAACCACGCCTGGGGCCAGAACAAAGGACAAATATTGTTTTTACAAAAGTTTTAAACTAGAAGTGAAAATAATGCATATGTAACAATTCCCATGAAAATAATTTCTTTAAATTGTATATCTGGTAAACCAAACCCAGGAGTGGGCGAAGCCCCCTAGTATAATAATATAACACATCTCTTAATTACTGTATGTTCCTACTTGTGGGGTATTTAAATATTCATGTGAATATTCAGTGTGACTCTAAAGCAAGATAATTTTTCTATTTATGCATTATTTTTCTTACCTAATATTAATTTGTTTTTTTTTTTCATGTAATTACCCTTTGACATTATGTAAAGCACTTTGAGCTACATCATGAAATGGGCCACAGAAATAAATGTTGTTATTACCATACTATAAGTTTTCACAATATAAAAGCTACAAATACTATTGTTTTCTCATATTTAAACTCCTTTGCTCTGTCACCTCACTCTGCTGCTCTGTCATTAGATGAAAGTGTGAGCTTATATTATTGCACATTCTGAAAAATCTTGATAGATTTTCCCCTCAAAGTGTGCATGGTTTCTTTCTGTCATTCATCCGCCAGTACATGGATTAGCTCAGGACCTTAAAAGACCGGGATGCAGGTTTGAGCACAGATGGGAGAAAAACAGGCTTAGCCGTTTACTGCTAGCATTTGAGGAATAAAAGAAGCCATATTCTATAGTACTTAGAAAAGGTAGTTCATGCTGCTATTTCAAGTTCATAACCTGAAATAATACAAAACCTGAGCATTGACCCTCTATAACTGATATTATGAGTAAGCCTAAATATACGAAATCCCTGGAGCTATCAGACAATGTGAGTAGTTTCATCAGCACTGTCAAAAGATCAGAAATATTGGCGAACAATTAAAGACAGCAGTTTTCACTCAGTTATTCTGCCTAGCCCTACTTTTGTAACTCCTTAAATCCAACTCTTAAGTAACTTTATGGAGGTTTCTGAGGTACACCTCTAAGGCACATACTGCTCTCCAGCTAAATTCTACAACATATTCCCTGTGCTCTATTCCGACTCTCCTGCTAAAAACGTGTCTTCTAGAAGTTTATCTGTTTTATTCCATGTAATGCCATAAAGACTTTGATATTTGTTACGTTTTTATCTTGTTTTCCACTATCTTGAATTCTACATGTTGTGATAAAAAGATATTCCTTTGTATTGAAGATGACCTATCAAAAAATTATTTTTTCAACATTGGCAATTTACACAGTACACTAACTTCTATCCCTATATGAAAGTTAATCTAAACTGTAACTAACACTTTAACCAGACTTGAATAAATGGGATATTTACAAACAAATATATATAAACAATAATGTTTTATTATTAACGCCTTTAAATGTTGTTCAGGAATTCCATTTTATATTTTAAAGCAGATGTAAGAGCTCTGGAAAAGCTATACTTTACATCATCATTAAAAAACTGTGTAACTATCATAAAATATGAAAATGCAGACCTGTTGAAAGCTGTCATTTAAAAGTCCCTGGTCTTCTGGATGCGTAAATTCCACCATTTTCTTTCCCAAGAGTTCCTGTCAATAAAATAGTGAAATATTTTGTTAAAGATAAACCTAATATTACGATACAATGGTCAGAGGCAAGTGGAAAAATTCACGTGCAGAAAGTGAAAAATGTTGCATTGCTAAAAGATGTGTAGCATAATTACAAAGTACATGTTTCTTTTTGGGGGCGATAGCTCATTACAAGTTACTTTCATTATCTATTATACATTGTAGATAAAAGAGAGTTAACAGTTTTTAAAAGAACTGCCAAAAATGTTTAAATTGTGATTGGATTCTTTTATTCCCACATTTACTCCAGGACAAAACAATTTCATCATTTTCAAAACAACATGGCTGTATAAATAATAAAATATTTTTTAATTAAAATTTTTTTTTTCTTTCTTTCTAAAGATAAATTTATAGTTCAAATAAATACTTTAATGCTAAATACAAGATAGTTATTTTATCATAGAAATGCAGAGAGTTCGAGTTTACTTTTTCTTTTTTATGTATTGGTATTCGAAGGCTTGTTACTTATATTTACCATTATGCTTTTACCACACCACCAGGCTGCCACCATTTTGAGTACCGATTGTTACGAAATTCACTAAAAGATGTATTCTCGGAAGTTGTACCACATGATGTTAAACTGACCCTGCACATCTTTCCTTGTCCAAGTCTGTGAATACTTTTTAAAAATAAAACCTTTTTGCAAGTACTTTTGTTTGATTTACTGGTTGTAAACATTATCATTATTTTTGACTTTAAATTGTATATTTCATTTTGAAATATATACAGCACGTTTCATTGCCCTTGGTGTTAACCCCCCGTTTGTCTTTGACCGCAATATTTCTATTAAGCAAAAGATTTTTGTTCCTCCTCCTTCCTTGTGCACCAGCCTATTTAAATAAATAAACTGGAAATCTTCAAAAGGCTCACAAAAGCACTGCACAGCCAACCTATATTGTTTAAGTAACACTGTAAAATTCTATGTGCCATGTATAGTGGCTGCTCATGGACCAGAACCTCGAGAATATAAGTTACAAGAATGCAGAGGCATAATGCTGTAACTGTACAGCACACTACCGCACATACTTTACTCAAAGATGTTTTTATTTTTTGAAGATGAATCACAGAATGACTTGTTAATGAACCCAGCATTATTATGGAGATCACTACTATAACTCAACAGGAAGCTCATAAAGCAAGTCTAAGGGACCAAAACATACAAAAGGTTGTTATTATAAAAAATGAATTAAGAAAACAATCACCTAACACAGATGCTGAAAAAAGACTGAATTACATTTCCAAAAAGTGGTTCAAGCTGTTGACCACAAGCAAAAACAGAATTATTGCTTAAATCATTCAACCTCCGCAATTAAGATATCAGGAATATGGCTAAAGGGCAATTTATTTAATATGTAAATGGAAGCAAATTACTCAATTATAATGTTAGCACTGGACAAATATTTTAAAAAAGTCATAAATTAATAAATAAAGTAATAGCTGTTTTATAAAATCCATCTTACTTGAGGAGAGTATCCCACAGTAGCAAGGCAACGATGATCCACAAATGTGAAAATACCTTCAGGGTTGTGCCGAGAGATGAATTCAACAGGTAAACTGGCAGTATTTATATCAGTGTTACTTGGACAGCTCGTTACCTGTAAAATACAACATGATTATTTTTGTTTTCCAAACATTCAACTCAAATGACTTCTACACTGAAGCAGGGATCTCAATCTTCATCTTGGCTCTTTCAAAACACCAGATGATGTCTGGGACTTTGTACCAAAAACCAACACACTAACAACCTACCAAATAAAAAAATACATGCATATAGAAAGGATAATAATTAAACATCTCAAAGAGTTAAGTAAAAGCAAATGTGGTTTGCTGCCTAATCTCCACGTCAGTGTTTTCATTTAAATGTTTACAGACACTTTTCTGTAGTTCTTACAAAGCACTAATAGATGGCGGGTTCCTGATTTATTTTATTAAATAAACTTCTTGGTTTTAGTTTTAAAATCAAACATCATACTACGGTGTACCTATGAATGTGTGGATGTTTTCCCAGGAGTTTAATCTGAAAGCAAAGTGGCTTTGGTCTGCATTTGTACCCGCCATAGTTTATAAGCTACTGACATCACAATGTGAAAATAAGAAAAGGTATTTTGATTGAATCTGTGTTCTTAGCAAAGAGAAATTATGCTAGCAAGTGTGCACCAGGGACAAAACACAAGTCTGTAAAAAGGGACAAAGTTTTGATGGAGGACTGAATCTGATATAGCACCTGTTCAGGATAATGCATTAAGTACAAGACAAAACTACCATCAACATGACAGCAGTGGCACACAAAAACTCATTACGGGCCAGTTTATTGTTGCTAATCAATCAAGTCTGCAAATCTTTGAGAAGTGGAAGAACTAAGAAAAAAAAACACTTTAACATATGCAGAACATCCAGTTCCACACAAGTGAGTGACAAGGATAGGTTATTGAATACATGGAGTTACAGTATGAATTAGCAGCACTGACCCAAATATTCTTAATACTTAGACTTACTCATTTAGAAATTTTACATGTCAAGTAGTGTGCTCCAGAAAACTTACAGGCAAGCAAAAAATTGGACAAACCAGATGCAATATAGAAACAGAAGTAATCAATGCAGACATTTCTTTACTATTAAATAAAACATCGATTGACATTAAATATGACAAGGCAGTAATGTGTAAACAGCCAGCTAAAGGGGAATTGACTACCCCTGGATATTATTGTATAAACATCCTAGATAAGAACCAGCAAGATGTCTATCATGAAAATGAAACACTGGCAGTCACAAAAGCATAAGAGAAACGAGGAGAAGTAAAAAAAAAAATGACATTGAAGCTTCACAGGCAGTTTGGACATGCCTCAGCTGATAAACTACAGAAACTGTGGTGATGCAGTGATGATGACACTGAATGCATTTCCAACTTAGAGCAAATTTCGAACATGTTTGAGACATGCTTGAAGTACAGCAAGCCTAAGCCTAAAGCAGTCATGGGCTTGCAGCTGACCTGAAGGTATAATGAGACTGTTGCCATGGACCTTTATCAACTTGAAATATGAGTCATCTCCATATATTTGATTGTTTTACACATTAGACTGTAGGAGGCACTGTAACTTTAAACATGACTTCTGAAATTGTAAAGCTTTTTATCCATTCATGGATATGTATTCATGGACCGCCAGAGAAAATATACAGTGACTGTAAGTATGATTCATGTAAGAGGTCCATGGCAGTGAGCAGGTTTTTAATGAAAAACAGCACACTCCGGCTCTGTAGGTTGTAGATGTGCGCAGTAGCAAAGCCAAGCAGTCCCATAGTGTTAATGGGAAAAGTTGGCTGGTCGTGTATTCAAGTGCAGACAAGCTCAGTTCAGCCAGTTTCCTCATTAGCATTCTGGGGATCATAATTAAGGCACCTGCACCCACTGGAGTATAAAGAATCCTGAGTAGTATTGAGACGGGAGCAGAAAAAATTTCATAAATAAATGGGAGGGAAAAAAAAAAAAAAAAAAAAGGAAAGGGTCTGGAGGTTAAGATAATGAAAGGAAAAGAAGAGCATTAGGATTGTGGCAAAGATGGTGCTGCTGAGAAGGGGCAAGTTGTCAGGGCTGATGTCCCATAAGAAACATCGGTACTCTAGGAGTAGGGTCGCTCCTGCTAAATGCTGCAGAGGAGCAGGAGCGACCAACCACTTCAGAGACTCCATAGAAGCCAAGGGCTGTTAGTGGGATAAGGGTCCCTATGAACACTGAGGGATTGCGGAGGAGACGTGAAACAGATAACTGTTTACTTTGCTTGCAGGAAGACATCTCCTCTCGCTAAACAGACCTTGTCGGTGTGAGTACATCAGGCATTATTCCGAAAGGATGCACTGAGGTTCAATGTTCTTTTAATGGACTGATCCCAACTGTATTTTACCACTGATTTTAATCTATTTATGGATGTATTATTTTATCCTTCGTTAACATGTTTTTATAATATTACTAATTTATTTAATTACTTTATCCTTCACAAGCACTGTTTTTAATTATTAATTTATTGAAGATCTGCACCTCACTATTTAGATTGTTTAAAATAAAAAGCACTAAGCACATTTGCAACAGTGGTCTTGTTTTTTGTCTTCATTCGAACTAGTCTTTCACCAACACAAATAGTGAAACAGAGGGTGGCAATAGTTACAGAGAAACTGTTCTTGAGGAAATGAGGATATATCCAGCAATCTTTAAAGAACACACATGTTGCACTGAAATGAGGGCAACCTACCAATATACAGTGAGAGAGAGAGAGAGAGTGGAATCCAACATAAAGTAGAAATTCTTCAGATGTGCAGGGAAAGCCAGAGGAAAATAAACAAACTGGTACAATCTGTGGTGCACTGAACCCGGCACTAAAGATTCAGATGAATTATCTACAGTTGATGGCATTAACAAAGAGCTCAAAGAAAATAGCAAAATAATTTTCACCTTCATGAAGATATGCTTAAGACCCAAGACTTGTCCTTTGATACTGCTAAACAAGAAGAACTCTGCAACTGGAAATACAACAAAGTTTTTCAGGAAATTCCACATCTAGGGTAAACATGTGTTTCCACAAGATGGGTATGCACCTTGAAAGAGACACCAGCAAGTATAGTACCTAAGTCACACTGTGTGACTAGGTTTGAAAAATTGGATGGGGATGAACTACCAGAGGATTCACCATCATGCTATTCTAAATGTTCTGATTGTTAAAAACTGTGGATAGTACACACCATATATATCATATCGGCATTTTTGAAAGGTATACAACTGTTGCAAGATATTTTTGGGCTTCCAGTTGAAGCTAAATGTCTTTGTGGAAACTAAAAATATGTATTATTATGGATGCACAACACTGATTTTACAACAAAGTCAAGGAAAACAAACACAGGGGAATAATGTCATTGGTAGATCCTACTATTTATTACTAGTTGGACAAACATGGAAATGTAAGTGGGCTACTTAAAATCTCATGTTGGCGACTTTACATGGAGAGGGCACAAAAGAGTTTGCAGAGACTAATTTTGTATTTAGAAACTGTGTTCAGATTAGACATGAGCAACATAATTGTTGTTCTGTTAGCACACAGATGAATTCTTATGACAGATTAATACAAATACAACAGGAAAACTACATAAAATATTCATCAAATTCCTATAGAGGTTCAAGGGTACTACAACATGAAGCACCACTTACAGAAAATGATCAGTTGAATTTAAAAATCATAGGTTTAAAAAATCATTAGCTGTATGTTTTTTTGTTAGACACTAATTAATATGTTAGAGCGCACCTGTAACCTTCCAATTGCCACCAAACAAAACTTGCTGCCTTGGTTGTTATCTGGCTCATCATCTGGCAAAGAAACACCTAAAAATACACAAATAACATAATTTAATTAAAAGTTGATTTTCAAATAAAACAAATCTCTAAATTAAAAGTGCAGCATTTAAAATTAACATAGATTTGCACTGAATTGCAGTGTCTGGATAATTTTATTTAATGATGTTACTAAGTACCATCCAGAAATATGGCACTTTATTACAAAATTTGGTGATAGTTTCTAATATTTAGCAAGAAGGCAAATACAATTGAACCAAATAGATTCTTGGTAAAGTTTCTGACGATAGGTGTATGGTTCATCTGTCAATCTGCATTAAGAGATAAATTTTACAAAGTACTCAACAAATCTTTAATTAAAGATTGCACTAATACTCTGAAATGTGATAAACACAATTCCTCATAATGTTAAGAAACAGAATATGAATTACAAAAGTCATTGTTGAAAAAAATTCAAAACACCATATATGAGTCCTGTGGAATGAGCAGCTAAGACTGCTGTATTATATACAATACATTAAGGACAGCCAGATACCTGCACCTACATACACTTTCTGCAATATATTGTACATCAAAATTGATTATGACAAGACAAATTCTAAGAGTCAGATAACAGAATTTTAGAAGTTGTTTAATTACAAAAAAGGAATGAGCCTTTAATTAAGATGTTAAATTAGTAGTACTTGCTTGAGCCTATCCAGCATTGCATTTGGTAAGATCACCTATACTTAAGTGCATGGACATGGCTGGAAACGGAGCTTAAGGGCTGGTTTTCTATATAAACATTATTTTAGTAATGAATCAGACTAAAAAAACAAAATAAGATTACAAAATGTAAAAGTATAAAGGTACACATTTTTTTTTTTTTACTTGCATACTTCACAGTCCTATGTTCATTGAGATTAACATTTATTCTGAATATGTAACTGCTGGTTATGCTGCATTTCTTAATTGCTAAAATTCTGAAATTCATACCAGCTGGAGGCCAGGATTTAATATACCCTGTGCAGTGTACAACAACATACTGCAGATCCCCTTCCTTAGTGACGCCCAAGCCATTCCTATGAAATATAGATAATAAAACATTTTTAGAAGGTACAAATAATGACAGAGCAAACAGCTTTAAACCACACAGGATACTAAACATTCGAAACTTTAATACATCTTTTGACTAAGATCAAGGCTGTTTCACGTGGCTGCGCAAACATTCTCACAAAAAAAAAAAAAATCAAAAGCTAAAGCAGTAAAACAAAATTTTACACACAAGTTAATGTTACTACAAACATACAGATAGTATTAAGCAAGTGATGAGCAGTGCCTGGTCTTCACCAGATATAGTTCTTGGAGATCTGCCCAAGAGTTATATTTCTGTTTCATCAGACCACGGAATCTTTGCATGTGCTCTCATAGTCCTTTAAATGCCATTTAGCAAACTCTAAGCGGGAGATTGATTGACTGAGTGTTGCTAAGATGGCCTGTATTTCAGGTTTCTACAATCTCAGCAGAAGACTTTAGAAGATTTGTTATGAGTGGCCATTGGGTTCTTTGTTACCTCTCTGACCAAGGCCCTTCTTTCCTTGTTACTCAGTATGGCTGGTCAGGAGGCCTGAGGTTTCAGATGTACCATTTATACAATTCCCTTTTTGCATTTGAACACAGATAAAGACATTGGTATTGTGTAGCAGAACTGAGCTCATGTGATACAGAGCTATCAAAAAAATGTTGTGAAGCTTGTGTTCTAATGTCTGGTGGAAGTCATAATATATTAAAACAGAATTTCTGTTTTATTAAATGCCTACTGCTAGAATTTCTCATGCAGGTGCATGAAAAAGCAGGTGCTTGATTTACACGTCACAAACACAAGTGTTCAAATGGTTCACACTATAGTTACTTGATTTTGTTTACTAATATGTTCTACACAGCATATATAAAGGCTTTTACATCTTAAAAGTCATTCATATTTTAGAGCTCTTTCATTATTCTTTATACTGCTCTGTAACACAATAAGGATATTCTTGTCTCACTATCACGGTATACATCAGCAAACAATGTAAACCCACCCACAGAATTTTAAAACCTTAAGCATGTACCAGGTATTAAAATTGTCAACGCAAGAATATGTCAAAACAAAGGTTTATTCTATTGTAAAATCAACACACCATAACAGCAAGAAAACTGAAACAGAATAAAATTGATAGGGTAATAAGCACCTTCTATTTTGCATGTTGAAGAAGGGGCATAGACCTAGGTTCATGTAAATGCTATGGGCAGATGGTGAGATATCTGCCTGAATGATCCCCTCTCACTTCTATATTACAGGACATGTCTAACTGTTAAAGAGACATAAGAAAGATCAAGAAAAAGGAATGAAAAGTAAACAAGGCGTTTCTGAATCGCAGGCCATTTCAGTATTAACAGTAATTAATTACCAAATCAAACACAGTTTTATCTAAAGGCGTGAACAATTATTCTGAAATGAAAACTGATACAAGTTCAGCAAAGTTAAAGAAGAAAAGGTACCTATTTCGGTTCCTCACATAACTTAGTCTATTAAGTGAGACTGGATCCACAGTGCAGTTTCCACACCTGTTTGTAAATGATAAAAAATGTACAAAGTTAGTTTAAATTACAAAAATTCCAGGTGACAATAATACGTTTTAGTATAAAATGTATTATCAAAACAACTGACATAATTTCTTATTATATTTCTGCTATTACCAGGTAAATACTAAATCACAGGTAACAAAGGTTAAAAAGCTGAAAGGATTACTGCCAAGAGGGAGGAGTATATGGTATGTTTAAATGTTTGAAGGGAGTGCCAAAAAATAACCAGGCAGAGAACTAAGTACAGATCAAAAGGGGATGAAAGGTAATGTTTTAGAAGTACCTCGGTTAAACTGGTGGAAAGAGGATAGTCCTATTACATCACATGTTGTCCTCTACTACATACCTTATTATAATAATACAATTAATAATAGTAATAATTAATAAAAATATGAAATGAACAATAAAAACAACAATAATCACTGTAATAATAATATAATGCCAAAACAGTATATAATCTCAAAGGTCCTTTGTGTGGTAAATCTTAAAGCACAGTGAAAGACACAATCCAATGTCACAGTAAGGACAATATTAGTGTGTTTCTTTTAGGATTTTCTTTCCAGATTTATCAGTTTTTGAACAGCACACTGCACAGGTACGAGTTGGATTCTATTTTTTTCTGTTGGAGGTATATAATCAATAAAATGTCTACCAATAAGATGCTCTGGATTGATCTGCAACGTGCTGGGTCAACCATGTCTCTTTGGCAGTAGTGTGGACAGTGGATGTGTGGCAATGATTTGTTCTACAAGCTGGCATGTAAAGTTTGCATGACATACAGTTTTGCAAGCTTTTTATTTGTATAAGAAATGCATTCCAAATGCACTGTTCCACCAGATCATAGAGGCGTTGTGAAGTGGCAGTAAAGGGAGAGCCTCAAAGTGGATATCCAGACCTGGAATGCAGTTTGCAGGGCCAAATCAGTATATGAAAACAGCAAAGAAACTGGTACATCTGCATAGCCACACCAAGAAGGTTCGCCTGCTTGCTTACAGCTGACCAGCACTGAACACACCTGCTGCGCAGAACAACAGCACAGCACCTATCATCCCGGTTGTGTCACCTGCCAGTGCAGCACACAACATCCCTGCTGCACCATCTGACAACACAGCACTGCCAAACCCTGCTGATGTGCTCTCAACACCCACCACATGACCAAAGTGGGAGAGAAGATCACCCAGCCATTTTGAGGAGTTTGGGCACTGTTGCAAGGAGTTGGAAGTGGCCATTAGAAATAGTGACTTTGAATATCTTTTTGTAGTATTTCTTTTGCTGCATAACGGAATAGAAAGTTAGTTCTTGACCTGCACTATTTATAATAATTTTGTCTCATTTGTGTAAATGGTTTCTCTTTATCTGCTTTTAGGACTTGAGTGAAAATCTGATGATGTTTTAGGTCATATTTATGCAGAAATATAGAAAATTCAAAAGGGTTCACAAACTTTCAAGCACCACTGTAGCTGCATTGCGTACAGTGCTAAGATGACACACTTCGTTCTTGTCTTTCTATTTCAGAGCAAGCACTTTACCCCTTTGCCAAAGTCTTCAGGCATGCCATGACAGTTGGGATGCTCTGTTCCATATGCATCAGTCTTTCTTTGTAGAAAAATGTCAAACAGCTTTTGTGAAGTATAAAAATTACCCATAGTTAACAGTAACCTTCATCCAGCAGAGCATCTTATCAAAGTCAGCACCAATGACGTAGCAACGCCATACTGATTGTATTTTGGATCAAACAGTGTTCCTGTCTCAGTATACAGAAGCGACTTCCAAATGTATCCCGTTTTAGATTCACAAAGCTAATAAAACTTTATGCCAAATTTTGCTCTTTTTGAAGGGATGTACCGTATCCACGACAGTCTGACCTTATAAGTCATAAGACTTTCAGCGATGCTGACAACGGGGTCTATAATGCACACTCTCCAAAGTTTTGCTACATTCAATCAATGTTCAATTTGGGTGCTGGATGGGTATTCTCAAAGTCATCATTGTTGCTAAAGTGCAAATATTTTAAAATTATTGAAACGCTACACTCAGACATAATTTCTCCAAAGAACAGCAGCATTGACAGCACTTTTAAAGCAATTAATACAGTAGCATACACTAAGCCAAATTCCAGGCTGTATATGATTCTGATATCTATTATAGTGAGTGGCCGCATTTGTTTGTGCTTCTTGTATATGAAGATGTACCTCAAATGCCTAAGTTCGGAATGTGCTGGTCAACTAAACATTTAAAGAAGGAAAGAAAAATCACAAGTGAGTTTATTTCTCAGGTGTCTGCATTTTGTTGACAATAATCCACCTGCCACTTAGCACCGGAGAAAACCTTTCTGAAAATAAAACTGCACTGATCAAGAGTCTAACTGGGTCAACATAAAAGATCAGCATATTGTTACTGACCAATAACTTCTGCATTAAAAATTTTGTTTAAAAATTAAGCGATACAAACCTTGTAAAATTCCTGAGCTGGCAATGTCTCTACCCAACTACAGGTAGTAGGTAGGTGAACAGTCTACCAACTGGTGAAAAATTAATACTAAAAATGTGTTTATGTATTTACTCCGTATTTATTAATTTATCTTTTTCAAGTTTTAAATTCACAGCTCAAAAATACCCGATATTGTGAAAATCTGGTGGCAGAATTATGTTTTAAAATATTTGTCTCACACTTTTCAATCTCTCTCTCTTTCTCAAAATATATTGCTGAAATATCATACACTTTTTATACATATCTTGTGTTTTCCATTTTGTTCCTCTTAACCCTTAAACCACCACAACTGGCTATAATCATTTCTCAGTGCCATTTGTGAGCCCGAAAGTCAGTGCCGTACATTCGTTGAGCAGCCAGCTCATGACCACTGCCAGCCCTTTGTGAGCAGGGGGACTGAAAACACTCCTAAAAGACACAGGCGCTCCTCAAAAAACCCCTCCTAAAAAAAGCCGATAGACTACTTTCACATTGCTTCCTTACTTGCAGCTGCTCTGCTGCGTGATATGCTTCTCGCACGACGCATACTTAAAGCCTGAACAGCACCTGTCCTTTTTGGTTGATAGCTTGGTTTCTCTCTCCTCCCCCAGACATCCTCTGCTCCTGTTGGGGGTTGTGCTCCCCTATGATGTTTGTCTATTCCTTAATCGAGAACTAACTGCATACTGAGCTCATTTTACTTCTGAAAAAGACATGTTTGTTTGAAGTGTTTGAATAAAGTTCCTGTCTCTACAATCTACAGTGTTTCTGTGCTATTCTGTGACCAAAGCGTGACACCCTGCAGCCTCACTGTCTCTGGAATTCAGCCGATGCGCTAGACTAGCCTGAAAGCATCAGCGCTTACCTCTGTGTGCTTGAGTGCAGCCAGTTCAAGCACAGTTGGCTAGGTGATTTACTGAATTTCATCTACTGTGTCAGTTGCACCTTGTACATAATGTTCCAGTAGTTTTTTTAATACTTTTTTTTGGTTGTGAATTGTGACGTTTAATTAAAGTGCAGCAAAAATGTATTTGGCGTCCAGGGATGCATCAACCCCCAAGTACATGGCAGTTTAAGGGTTAAAGCCTCAAGATGCCACTGGAAGGCCCTGCACCTTCTAAGGCTTCTGGCAATGAAAAAGCACTTGCATGAACTACAGTACATATAGCAGTAACATCAGTATTTTACATTCAAGCACTGCGGGAGACACAGCAGTACAGTATACAGGTTTACCTTTACATTATTTTTAGGTAATGTATTAAGCAGAGTTTGAAATTAAAGTCTTTTGGGGGGCATATTTAAAGTTTAAACTATACAAATAGGCATTTTTTTAACCACATCCAAAATTTGCGGTTTTTCACAATTCGCAGGTGCTTCAGTAACATAAGCCCCGCAAATTTTGGGCGTGTACTGTACAGAATTTTAAATACATTGGTTATCACTGTAATAGGAATGTGCGTGGATGAAACAGGCTGAAGAAAAATAGTGCTTTTATTTAATGTAGCGGTAAGATACTTCTTTCTATTCACTGTATGGTTCAAACCACTCCTACTTGTTGTAGAATGTAGTTGTAATATGCCGTGGACATCGCAACATCACACAAGAGAGCAGCTCATGTGAACTGACTGAACGCAGTATGAGTGATCACTTCCATGCATCAAACCTGTTCAAAAAATGTATTACACAATTGACAAGGTAGGAAAAGAATATGCTCCGAACTGAGCTCCACAGCTAACGCGGTCTTGCGGAACCAACATCGTCACGCTGCCACTAAATACTCACAAAAAAATCCACAAGTTAATACACACACTGTCTCTAGAGTTTCTCCACACTCAATGTATTCCTTGCATCCCTGTTATACCCTCTGATCTCCCATTTCAATTCAGATGCCTAAACTTTCCATTAAGGCTCTGCTGCGCGATGACAAGTAATAAGTCTCAGGGACAGACCCTACAAAAGTTTGCCGTTGATTTCAGGCAAGATTGCTTTTCTCCTGGACAACTATATATTGCATTCTCAAGAGTGAGCTTGCGCAGCTTCGTCATATTACAACCGGAGTGCTGAACTGACAACGCTATATAAAGAGAACTATAACAATCGTAATAAACGAACAATAAAACAGCGGAGAACCCGTGGATTAAATAAAAAAAGGCAGCTTCCTTGGAGAAGCAAGGAAAAAGGATAGCCTTATATGTTGTTTGTTTATAAAACAGCGGAGAAGCTGTGTAAAGGCTGTTTCACAAAAAAACAGCAGAGCGTCTTATATGAGCAGGCAGTCAGCTAAAGAAGGGAATCAATAAATATCTATAATCATAATAAACAAAAAATATTGTACAAGCCGCGGATTAAATAAGGGAAATAGGTACCTGAACAGTAAAGAAAGTCTCGAATAGCTACACAATAACTATAAGAATCGTAATAAACAAACAATAAAACAGTACAGAACCGCGAAGCAAGGAGAAACGATGGCCTTATTTGGCATTCGTTTATAAAGCAGCGGAGAAGCTGTGTGAAGGCAGCTACACAAAAAAACAGCATAGTGCCACACTCTGAATGTATTCCTGGCATCACCATTATACCCTCTGATCTCCCATTTCAATTCAAATGCCTCAAATTTCCAGTAAGGCTCTGCTTCGCAATGGCAATAAGTCTCAGGGATACTTATATATATATATATATATATATATATGCAAAAAAAATCTATATCTATATATATCTACACTAGCAAAATACCAAGCGCTTCAAGAAAGCGGAGAAGTAGTGTGTTAAAGAAGCAATGAAAAGAAAAGGAAACATTTTGAAAATAACGTAACATGATTGTCAATGTAATTGTTTTGTCACTGTTGTGAGTGATGAGTGTTGCTCATATATATATATATATATATATATATATATATATATATATATATATATATATATATATATATATATATATATATATATATATATATATATATATATATATATATATATATATATATATATATATATATATATATATTTACATACACACACATAAACATATATATATATATACATATCTATACATATACACATATATACATACACATATATATACACATATATATACATACATATATACATACATAAATACATTGTGGTCCCCGGCCGGGACGCCCAGGAGGACGTGAGTAGGGCTTGTGCATCCTCCAGACCGTGAGGGGGCGCCCGTCCTGGTTCTGTTGGGAGCCACGGGTCGAGGGCATGGAAGCCCTACCCTGTAGGGGGCCGCGTCACCGCCAGGCGGAGCCCCATGCCGTTTATCCAGACGGTCCTCGGCTGGGGCTGGAGCCCGGCCGGGACGCTTTGGAGGACCAGAGTAGGGTGAGTGCCTCCTCCAGACCGAGTGGGGGCGCCGTCCTGGTTATGCAGGGGCCTCGGGTACAGGGCTTGGAAGCCCAGCCCTGTAGGGGACCCGTGGCCACCGCTGCGCGCCCCAGTGCCTGTTTATTCCGGGAGCCCGCACTTCCGCCACACCAGGAAGTGCCGGGGAAGACAGGGACACCCGGCGGTTGCGCGCAGCCGGCATTTCCGCCACACGGGGTGTGTCCGCGGAGATTGCCGGAAGCAGCTGG
This sequence comes from Polypterus senegalus, assembly GCF_016835505.1. Taxonomy (NCBI): domain Eukaryota; kingdom Metazoa; phylum Chordata; class Cladistia; order Polypteriformes; family Polypteridae; genus Polypterus; species Polypterus senegalus. The sequence continues at coordinate 202,332,908 of NC_053154.1, forward strand.
AGCCCATCCGGTTCCTATAGCGCCTCCCTCCAGTCGCCAACAAGAGTCGGGTGGAAGAGTGGCAACGTCTGGAGGAGGAAGGAGGCGGTGGGAAGAAGAGAGAGAGAGAGAGAGAGAGAAAAGGAAAAGGAGAAAAGAGAAGGCATTGGATTGGCCTGGACTAAGGAGTTGGGGTTGGTGAGCGGATTTATAAAAGAGAAAAAGATGAATAAAGATGCGCTTGGGTGACATTAACGTGTCTGCCTGTCTGTGTCCGGGGCGAGGTTCACAACACATTATATATATATATACATATATATACACACAGTATATATACATACATACATACATACACACACACACACATATATATATATATATAAACAAACATATATATACATATCCATACATATCTACATATATACACACACAGCTATTTCGTATCAGTGCAATACGCTGCTTGTTAAAACGGATAACTCCCGCTCTTACGCAAGTCTGCGTGGATATTATGAACTATCGTATTTGTTCAAGTTCTATTTAAATTTTAAAAAGAAGGAATTTTTATTTAGTCGCCAGAAATATATCTTTGGTAGGTATGGTAAAAACAGACAGGAATATTATTCGTGAATAAATCAACTCAAACCTTAAACAACTTATAATATTTTGCTCTCCATAAAAATATATCCTGTCAAAATTATACAAATTCAAATATGAACATGCTGCATAACAAAACCTGGAAATATAAATAAAATGTGTTCCTTTCAGCAATAACAAATCAAATCATTCAGTTGTCTTTGCTCATATGTCATTTTAGAGCTGAACGCCTGGCATCTTTTTTTGGCAACAAGTTCGTTTCTGTTTGGTGGAGATTCTCAGGATGGATTGCAGGTGCTCATCAGTGAGGCGACTCCTGTGTGCTGTTTTGTTAGTCTTTATCACTGAGAAGAGCTTCTCACACAGATATGTGCTACCAAACATGCACAAGGTTCGAGCCGCATGTAGACGGACGTTTTTTGTTCTTCAAAACGCCGTGCAAACTCAGTGCGCAATAACTGTAGCTTCGCAATAACTTGCAGCATCATAAGGTAGACTTGATTAACGCGGTAAGTGTTCGGCAAGGCAGCTGAAGCGCTGCATTATGGGATCTGTAGTTTATTGTGTTACCAGCGCTTCATATACCCGGGCAATTAATAACAATGATACAGTATATAAAATGATCTCGCGGGCCGGATATAATTACATGCCGGGCCGGATGTGGCCCGCGGCCCTTGAGTTTGACACATATGGACTAAATAGAACTTGAAAAGATATATTTTTTCAAATGTGATCGCAAGCAATTCAGATAGAGTTGACGCCAAGACTACAGCCTGCATGCCTCAATGAGTCATCCTCCCCTCGCTCTTACTTTTTTACCGCTCATCTAATGAATACACTGAGTATGGCTTTACCAAAACAATCATTGATGGCTAATAAAGTATCCATTATTCGAGTATGTAGAGCGGATATATATATACCCCGCGACGTGAGCGAAAAGTAGTGTGTTAAAAAAGCTAGGAAAAGAAAAGGGAACATTTTAAAAATAACGTAACATGACTGTCAATATACAGTATTTGTTTTGCGAAAGTGTTACTGAGTGTTGCTGTCATCAAGGATTTGATTATCATTATTTCTTTCAATCAGGTTTGTATTTGTAGGATGTGTTGTGTTCAAGTTACATTCCGTGTTTGTCAATCGCTGTAAAGATGACAGGTTTCACTCATCGATTCGTTTCTTACTGCATCAATAAACAGCTCGTCTTCTTTATCTGAGACCTGACACACTGCATGCACGGGTTTTTTTTACACTGTCTTCCTTTAGCGGGACATTGACTTTTCCACCGGTGCTTTGTTTCCGCAGTAGCTGGATTTATGAATATGCTTGTATGTATCAGACGCCTATATTTTTGCTGCCTTTTCAATTGTGTAATTCGGTTTTGTTCAGCTCTTTGGAACTGTTGCTTTTATCTGTGCACTGCGCCAGTTCACGGAGCCACTCGGTGTACATACATCGAAGGTTCCCAGCTGTGCTGGTGCCATCTCGCTATGTCCATGGCTGTATTTAATGTTACCATAGTCCTGGCACTAAAAACTTTCTCTCGCAGTTTCACTGAGTTTGTGTCAAACACCACCCTGACCATCTCATCTTCCTCTGCATAAAGCACAGTCCTTCACCCGTGAATATTTAGTGGGAGTTTGCTATTGGAATGCCACTGACAGACGGCCTTATATGGGCAGGCACTAAATTACAAATGCCAGCGGCAGCCTGTCTATGAACTTAATTTAAAGTTTAGGTTTACATCGTGCTTTGTTTCCGAAGTAGCAGAACTCATGAATATGGTTGTATATGTCACTCGCTCGCTTCTTATTGTTTCGCTGCCTTCTCAATTATATAATGCATGTTTTCTTCAGCTTTTGGAGGTCTTCCTGGTTTTCTATGTACTGCGTGATTACGTTAAAGGCGTGATGATCTCACACGAAACTCCGCCCCCACGGCGTTCAAGCTCATCTCCATTACAGTAAATGGAGAAAAACAGCTTCCAGTTATGACCATTACGCGTAGAATTTCGAAATGAAACCTGCCCAACTTTTGTAAGGAAGCTGTAAGGAATGAACCTGCCAAATTTCAGCCTTCCACCCACACGGGAAGTTGGAGAATTAGTGATGAGTCAGTGAGTGAGGGCTTTGCCTTTTATTTTTTATATATATATATATATATATATATATATATATATATATATATATATATATATATATATATATATATATATATATATATATAGAGAGAGAGAGAGAGAGAGAGAGAGAGAGAGAGAGAGAGAGAGAGAGATATATATATCTAGATATATAGATATCTCTCTCTATATCTATATCTAGAGAGAGATAGAGATACAGTAGATAGATATAGATAGAGATATAGAGATCTATATCTATATATATATATAGATATAGAGAGAGAGAGAGATATCTCTCTCTCCCTATATATCTCTATATATATATCTCTCTATATCTCTATCTATAGATATCTATCTATATATCTATAGATATCTATCTATATATCTATAGATATATATAGATATATATATATATATATATATATATATATATATATATATATATATATATATATATATCTATATATATCTATATATATCTATATATATCTACATATATAGATATTTTTTTTTTTTGCATTGAAGATGAACTCAAAATCAACTCCCAAACCTACTGCCAGTTTTTCGAAGACACTTTCTTCAAACAGTGATACAGGAAAAAGAACATGATTTTTATGCAGGCCAATGCTCCATCACTTGCATCGAAGTTCTCCACTGCGTGGCCAGCCAGTAAAGGCCTTAAAGATGAAGGAATAATGACATGGCCCCTTCCTCATCTGACCTAAACCCTATCGAGAACTTGTGGGCACTTCTTAAACGCTAGATTTATGGGGTAGAAAAACAATACACCTCTCTGAAGAGTGTCTGGGAGGCTGTAGTCACTGCTCCACAAAAAGCTATATATATGTGTCTATATGTGTGTGTATAGCTTTGGTCATTGAGTGCAAGGGAAAAATAATAAAATATGGCGCTACATGACGGCTGTGGTATAGAAATTACATTTTCTATGTGAACGTTCAAATTTCTGCCTCTGGTAATGTGCCTTACCGGCATTACCAGCAATTAAAGAAAATTAGTTTTGTGTCCTCTGCAGTGTTAATGAGAGAAAGGCTTTGGTTTGGGATAAAAGGTGTAAAGAAAGGAAAGTTGCCTTTTCTTTTATATAGTATAGAGAGAGGTGTTCGCTGACGTTATGATCGCCTTTTGGGGACAGTCGCGGTGGGTCTTGTGTAGACTGGTGAGACGTCCCTGGCATTAATCAGCTGTGATGGCACTGTCAGTCCTCCACTCGTGCGCGTGTCTTCATAATCCGAGCCGACGACCTAATAATCGTATACGTTGAAAAGAAAGTGTGAATCGCCTTATTATTATAATATTGCCGCGGTGTAGAAAAGGGGTCCCGTGTTTGCACTTGTCTAATATAGATATTAGATATATATATAGATATATATATATACACACACACACACACACTGTATATATAATGTGTGCATATATATATATATATATATATATATATATATATATATATACACATATATATACACATATATATATATATATATATATATATATATATATATATATATATATATATACACTGTGTGTATATATATATATACTTATATGTGTGTATATATATATATATATATATATATATATATATATATATATATATATATATATATATATATATGACAGCAACACTCATAACAGTGACAAAACAATTATGTTACGTTATTTTTAAAATGTTTCCTTTTCTTTTTCATAACTTCTTTAACACACTATCTCCAGGGCGCAGGTATTTTGCTAGTAGTGAGATACGCTTCCCAATTTACAGGACCGCAATGGCACCGGAAGTACACCCGGGCCCATAATAAAAAGGGATCGCACTCCCTTATCCAGGCAAATTGCAGCTGGGAGGACATAGAGCAACACTCGATTGGAGAAGGGCAGTGCAGTGACATGGAGAGGTATTGTGGAGAGAGAAACTTGTACATTTGTGGGTTTCTGTTGCTTTGTGGCGGTGTGTTTAATAAAACCTATTTGAACTCGGGACTCATGGTGTTATGTTTAAAGGTTTGAGGTTTACTGACACCCCAGTTTCCATCAAAATATTTGTTCTTTTGGTTTGCCTTTGTTGTTTATTCATACTTGGATAGCTGGTGTGTAAGAGGTAGAGGGCCAAAAAGGGCTTAAAGCAAATCATTCTCAACTAGAGTTTTTCCTTTTCTTTTCAATTTTTATACACACACACACACACACCAGGTTCCTAGGTGTCCTGTCCCTTTCGGGGTCAGTTAATATCATGTGCTTACTCAAAAACTCTCAGGAGACTAAAGAGCTTTAGGGTTGGAACCATATCACTAGTGAGCTTTTATCGCTGTGCAATTGAAAATATCCTGACAGAATACATCACAGTGTGGTTTTGTAACCAGACATGGCATAATGGTGAACTCCATCAAAGGTCAGTATAACTTCTAAAACCATTGGGGCTGACCTTCATACTATCTACTCAACCAGATGGCTGAGAAAAGCTGAATTTAGCATCTCTGATGACAGCTATTCAGCTCACCTCCTGTTTTCAATTCTGCCTACTGGGAAGTGCTACAAGAGACTCACCACTCACTCCATCTGCTTCAGGAGCAGTTTCTTCCAGCAGAACTCCAAGTAACCCGATGGGACCATTTCATCGTCATCATCATATGTCTATTGATTGTCTAATGATTGCTAGGGTTTTTTCAAATACGATTGATTTTTTTTTTTATTCCAAAGATATGTGGGTAAATGAAATGGTGCTTGTTACGGTTTATTAATAAGACTCATAATATTTAATCTGTGTGATGTGTTAATATAGATAGATATATATGATTATTCTGAAAAGGTATGACTGGAATAATACACAAATATAAGTCTCATTGAAAAAAAGCTAAACATAACATGGGCAGGATGAATCAATGTTTTCCAGGGAGCATACACTCTGCGGGTTGATGAGAAATATGCAAACAGACTGATGAATAAGCTGATGGGAAGGCCCACCTGCATTAAAGCATATAGGCAAAAGTGCAACTGTAGGATACATGACTAATCAAACCTATTTTGGTAGTACGATTGGTGCTTAAAACGTAGTGCACCAAGTTAGAGCTAGCAAGATTATGAATACAAGTATGAGCCCAGTGCATCATCTGGAGAAATGAGTAATGGTTAAAATAAAGAACAAATAAAGATTACGGAGCATTTGGACTGTCCTATAAGTTACTGAACATCTGATCACAGCCAAACATCAAACCAATGTCAATATTCAATAAGAAATTTATCTTGCACTAATATTGTTACCCTCTCTCTCAAGGGTGTAACTCTGTATTTCAGATTTTATTAATTTTCTCACTATCTTCCACAACTGTGCATTTTACTATGGTCTGTTTTTTGCTATGACAAAATTGTGTTTCCTTTATTATTTCATTTATCTGGAGTTGGAATAATTTTTAAAATAACTTCTGTACAGTGTTATTTGTTGAGTGTTATCTCTGATTATATTCATACTTAGTTAGGGTTTGAAAATGAATACATTCTACTAAACCAGAACCGAAGCAGTAAAGATAAAAAAAAAATACTCTACATCTAGATAACTGGACATGTTAGTAAGTAAATTTTTTCTTCCTTTAATAGTTTTTGTTTTATATATTTTCCTAGTATTAAAAAAAGGTTCAACTGTTCAAATTTTCTATGCCTTCTTTATGAGTTTTAGTAAATGCATATGGTGTACTGTATGCTTAATGAGTCACAGGGAAGTTCCTATAAATGTTATTAATCTGCCTTTGGGGTTTATAACAGTAAATACAGAAAGGTCTCTATTATAAGCACTTGAAATACTTGAAATATCCAAGTATTAATAACAGGTTCACTGGACAATCTTGAAATGCAGCACTAGAAATGTTATAAGATACATACACAAGATGTACAGTCTGAATAGGAAAATAAAAATACCTCATACGACAAATGAAAGATCTTCTAGATCCCATGCACATCCTCATTGATGACTGCTGACCCTCTTTCTTCACAGTGCCAGTTTTAAGATCCAGGATCCTCCCTACATGCCAAAAATTGAAAATTAATATTTATGATGGTTTACCTTTTTAAATTATTAATCCCTAATACAATTAAGGGTAATTCAGAAAAGACTACAGAAATGATTAATAATGGAATAGTTTTTCACCTTTATTAATCTGCTCTTCTAGTCAAGTACATGCAGATTATAATTAATCGTTTACTGATAGGATGAGAAAACGTGAATTCTTATGTCTGTAGCTCTCTTATTAATTTCTTTATTTTAGAAGCAATACAACCTGACAATAATCTGCTTTTGGTCTTAGGGCGAGACTTTCTGTGTGACCCTAGTTAATTATACAATGTTCATTAAATTCTCTCTGGACATTTTCATGAAGATGACAGTGATAAATGCCATAAACTGCTTCCCACCGACTGTTCTGGAAGAGCAACAATATACAAGTTCTGCTGTCTAAAGTCTCATTTAATCTTCTTCTGCAGAGACCTGTTTAGGATTATTTTTTCTAAATATGAAGATGTTAATGTACAAGACAGTAGACTTACCCACAAAGCATCATTGCATTTTCATTTTTTAAGATTTTTTTATTCTAAGCGAAAAATCTAAGTATTTACCACGCCAAGCATGGAATTCTGTTCTTTTCAATTAAAATCCAAAATACCAACTTATTTAACCTCTCTTCCATACTCTAAGGAATCCAGAAGCACTACTTAAACTATGAAGAAAAGGTCCTTGGCTGTGAAAGGCATATCTTTTGCCTAGAATCCTATCTATATTTTCAACAGAAATAATCTTAAATGTCTATTCAAGTGCTGAGCAGGCACGGTTCCTATTTTATTAGAGGCTAAATGTAGCCATTATGTACTAAAATATGTAAATTATAAGTTTCCTTTATGTGGAGTTTATAGCATTGGTTTCTTATTTCTGAAGTAGGTCCATAAAGATACCAAAAAACAAAAATTATCATCATCACTGAACTGGCAAAACTAGAGAACAATATAGGCAGTCAACATGTACCAAGATTACTTCCCTAAATATGCCCCAATTATGAAAGGTGCTGAGACTTCCGTCATTAGAGGATGGGGATACAAGTTTGATAAAGATAATACAACATATGGGTTGAGAGAAGAAAATGCTGCCAATTTTGATTCTCATATAATATTCATTACAAAGAGTGATGGTGTGTAAGATAAAAAACATTACATGTATTACATATGGGTTAACGGATTACATTCTTCATGACCAAATACATATGAGCAAGGTGCAAGCATGTCACGTATCCAGAGTGTTGATTCTTGAAACATCACTCCATTCAATGTTTCAAGAAGTTAAATAATGCAAACTGGGAGAAATGTAAGATGCACTTCATAACTGGTGTGGAAACTTAATATAATCCAGAGTCCAAAAAACAAATATAAGAAAAGCATGAAGACTCTGCAACACCAAAGAAATTCAAGTTCCAAGACAGAACCAGTCAGATGATATGCACAATTTATTTTTTTATTAAGTCATTAAGTCCAATATACCTGGTTAATATTAGAGTATTTAGTAATTTGATGTCTCTTTTGTACCAGTTAAGGAAATGTGGCTTCACTAGCAGGCCCCCACTAACATGGCAAGGCCTGCAAAGGCTGCTCTTAGAAACTGTGCATATGATTTGTGTGGTTACTACTATGGCAGAATAATAGGAAGTGGCCATAATAACCAAAGGGTTTTGTTTTCTGTAGGTAATAAACTACTCGAACCTGCATCTGACCCAACTACCTCTTCTACTGAAGTCTGTGAGGATTTCCTCCACTTTTTCCGTAACAAAATTAAATATCTAAATAATTCAACTAACATAAATACATCATCTGTTTATATCTTTCCCTGCGTTCCCACCAAGGTTATTATAGTTTTGCCTTTTTATGTTAGTTTTTATTTCTATATTTTTTCTGACCTTACTTGGAAATTCAGTTTAGTTTTAGTTTTCCTTCATCATGTATTTTTAGTTTTAGTTTAGTTTTTATTTCACAAAGACATTTCTATTTTATTTTTATATATATTAGTTTCAGTTTTAGTTTTAGTAATTATGGCATGGAGCCTACGGAGTTAGATTTGTGTCACAATCAGACAAAACTGTACACTTAACAGATTTGGATATGAGTTTAATGTTAGTGGAAGCTTACTATACTGCCTGGTTTATTATCTGGTTTTATTTTTGTCTGATAAAAACAAGCATAATCAAAACTAGACACTGAATATGAACAATTTTAGACAGTTTTATAATTTTTAAAATATTTTCTCATGAAAATCACATGGGCTTAGGAAGAACAGGGCTCTTAGACTTGAATCAGTGTGCAGACCCCACCTAGCTATATTGAGGGAAACAAAGAACAATAATCATGTAGTTTCAAGGTTAAGTGTGGTGAGTCTTGAATAGCCCACCATAAGAACAGTAAACCCATAATGAGCAGGGCAAGAGCAGGTAATAAGAGTACGGACAGGCACAAAACAACAGAGACAGCATCTGAGATTAGGAACAATATATACATTATCTAAACCTGTTTATCCAGAGGGATTTCAGAAAACCTGGAGCCTACGCTGCAGGTTTGGATGCAAGGCAGGAAAAATCCCTGGTATGCAATATATATGATAAGGCTGATGTTAAAAACAAAAAGAATATGATATTTCAACTATCTATTTTGGGAGAGAGAGAAAAACATTGAAAAAGGGAGACAAATATTTTAAAATATTCTGGTAATGGATTACTTTCACAATATTAGGGATTTTGAGTTGTGAATATGAACTAAAAAAGATAAATTAATAAATATGGAATAAATACAAAAACCCACTAGTAGTTTTTCATTACTTGTCAGACTCTCTACCTTTGTTTGTATCGCTTCGTTGTTAAACAATGTTTTTAAAGCAAAAGTGATTGGTCAGTAACAATATGCTGATCTTGTATGAAGACCTAGTCAGTCTCTCGATCGGCCGCTTTTATTTTTAAAATCCGGAGTGGTCTCCCTCATTTTCTTGTATACTCAGATATGGGGATGGATATTTGAGGAGTAAACTGCAAGACAATGATTATATTTTAATATTATGTACATTACCATCAACAACAAATCAAATTAATAATATATTATACAATTATTAAAAAAGTAAAGTTGAATAAATCGGACTCTGCAGCTGTATAAATAAAAAAAATTGAGTATGTGTTCAGATAAAGTACCACTTCTGGGTGATGGATTTGGCCCAAAAGTTAATACAGATCTACAATTGTGGTGTAACAACCACATGCCGAATTTCATCCTTTTTTGAAGAACATATAATAAGTGTATTAATTATTAACAGTAATACATTTCCATAAGAGAATTTGAATGATATATAAGAAGTGTATAAATTATTAAACAGTAAAACATTAACATTTAAGAAGTAAAGATACATTGAGTACTACATTGAGTACACGTTTTTGAGATAACGTGTTTACACACGCACAGAGACGTGCACACACGCAATTCCAAAAAACAGTATTGTTGGACACTTGTTAGTCTATAACGTCAAGATTCATCAAAATATCAAGGTCGAATTTTTTCATGATTACTATACTTTCTGTATACTTCGTATATGAGAAAGTAAAAATGATTTCTCCTGTGCTAAGTGGCAGGTAAATTGCTGTCAACAAATAGCAGACACCTGAGAAATAAACTGAAACGTTACTCACTTGTGATTTTTCTATGGTAAACGTTTTATTGACCAGCACATTCTGATTTCAGCCATTTGAATTACATCTTGATACACAAAAAGCACAAAGAAAGGCTGCACGCAAATCGCTTTCTATTTCACATGCTTTATGCACCAAGCACTCAGCTTGCTCTGTCACCGCAAATGCTGTGTGAACTGTCGCCTCCTTCACCAGCTGCCGTTCACTGGATGAATATATGCGGGCGGCTCGTGGTGGATGACTTTCTGTTTTAGAGTTTAAACTTACAAGGGTTAAAGACTAACGGCAAGAATATTCATTCAAAAACGAAAACTACAAATATTTTAGTAAATTATTATTTTATTTCAGTTAGTTTTTCCAGCTACTTTAATAGTTTCGTTTAGTTTTAGTTTTTCATTTCGGTTTTGTTAATTATTTTATTTCAGTTTACGAAAATGTTTTTTTAATAATAGTTTCAGTTTTGATTTTAGTTTTCGTTAACTATAATAACCTTGGTTCCCACTCCATCCAGCTCCTTCTCTAAGTTCTCACCAGTCACATCTGCTTTTGTTAATGACCTGCTTTGTAAGATGAGACCGACTACTTGTGTACTGGACCCCATCCCCAGCACACTACTTAAATCCTGCCTTCATGCCATAATCACGACTGCTACAACAATAATAAACTCATCCCTTGACACCGACTCTGTGCCGCTCACTTTTAAAATCGCTTCTGTAACCCCAATGTTAAAGTCTGGTCTTGATGCTGACAATCTTAACAATTTCCGGCCTATTTCCCACTTACCTTTCCGGTCAAAAGCTCTTGAGCGTATTGTAGCCTCCCAGCTCACCAATTACTTAACCACTAATAACTTGATGGAACCCTTTCAGTCTTGTTTCAGGGTGCAGCACAGCTGTGAAACTGCTCTGCTACGGGTAACCAACAATCTGCTTATGGCAGCAGACTCTGGACAAACCAGCATATTAATTCTATTAGACCTCAGTGCAGCATTTGACAGAATGGAGAACATGCTGGGTATCTCTGGCATTGCCCTCCAGTGGTTCAAGTCCTATCTGACTGATAGGCAAGAGTTTGTTAGTTTTGGCAACAGCATATCCAGCTTAGCGCCAGTCACACAAGGAGTTCCTCAGGGCTCTGTCCTCGACCCTCTTCTCTTCTGTATTTATATGCTTCCCCTTGGCCATATTATTCGTAGCTATGGACTGGGCTATCATTTTTATGCAGATGATACTCAACTCTACTTCAATGTTAAAAGTGGAACTTCATTAGAGCTTTCTCAGCTCACAACCTTAGTTTAATTAAAACCTGGATGGAGCAGAACTCTTTAAAATTAAACTGCAACAAAACTGAACTCCTTAAAATTGGAACTAAAATGCAACTTAATAAAATGAGCTCCTTCTCAGTCAATCTTGGTGGTGATCTAATCAGACCTGCCTCTACTGCAAAGAATCTTGGTGTCATTTTTGATTCCTTCCTTTCTTATTCCGCCCACATAAATCACATTAAGAAATTTTGTTACTTTCACCACCGTAACATATCTTGTGTTTGCTCCTTCCTCTCCTTTTCTAACGCTGAGAAACTTGTCCATGCTTTTATCACATCCCGCATCGATTATTGTAACTCGCTGCTGGCAGGTACCCCTTCAAATCTTGTATCACAGCTCCAGCTTATTCAAAACTCGGCTGCAAGTGTCCTTACTCGAACCAGCAGCAGCGAGCACATCACACCCATCCTGCTCCATCTTCACTGGCTCCCTGTGTCTTACAGAATCGAATATAAAATCCTACAAATAACCTACAAAGCCTTAAATAACCTCGTGCCAAACTACATCAGTGACCTTCTCCATCACTTTGTGCCTGCCCACCCACTAAGGTCCTCCAATTCTGGTAATCTTGTTGTGCCCCACACTAATCTACACTCCATGGGTGACAGGGCCTTCAGCTGTATAGCGCCCAGACTCTGGAATGACCTACCGAAATTAATCAGGTCAGCGGACTCCATGAATTATTTTATTCTTTTAAAAAACAACTCAAAACTTATCTGTTCAAGAAGGCTTTTAGCTGTACTTGACTTCATTCCCCTTCTCTCAGTTTACCTCTATGTCGAGATGCTCATGTAACCTGTATATGTGTGTGTGTGTGTGTGCTAGACCAGCAATTCTGTTGCCGGTTAGGCTCTCTCTGAATTTACTGTCTTAATCTTCTTTATTTATTTATTTATTTTGTACAATGCTATACGCTGTATACCCTGCCGTCCTTTCTTAAATTCTCTAAGTGCCTAGAGCATGGGAAAGGCGCTATATCAATAAAATGTATTATTAATCTGCATGGAAAACTCAGTGGGATACACTGTGCCAGTAAAGAATGCTTGCACAAGCATTGTGAAACTTTTTTTGTTCACTGTACCAAAATTTAGTGAATCTTAAAAACAAAATATCATTTTACACAGGGATCATGTTAAAAATATGTTCATTTATGCATATTTACATAGATGCAGAGGAGTGGCAGGGAAAGGGGATGTGGGGAGATTTATGGCAGTCCTGGTGAAATGCTAGAGAAACAGTCGAAGATGAAAACTGAGCGTTTTTTTATTTAATGTTTCTGTAAGAAGACTGAATCAGCATCACACTAAATACAAAATATGTTATCTTTAAGAGGCAATAAAACCAAAATGTATTTAACTTGCCAGTTTGTCATGTAGGTTACAGTGCTGACTGCAATAACATAAATGACAAAATTCTACAAAAATAGAAGTATCCCCATTAATTATATCAGTTTGCAGCATCTTCACTAATTTATGTAAAAAAACGCAACATAACCACCCAAGTAATGCAGCATCAGTTTTTAGGCAGAATAGCTGGTACGGAGCACATTTTGCATGCCAGAAGCAAAGGTGTATAGCTTTCCACTCTTTTTTCTGTGGCGGCACACGTTTTTTAAGCCAAAAAAATCCCAAGGCACATCATGATTCTACCAACTACAAAAACATTAAAATGTCATACAAGTGCTAAACTGTATGAAGGGTTTTGATTACTGGAAACACCGTCAAAAATGTTATTTTATTTTTTTATTAATTTTATTGCAATCCATACAAATCAAAGATTGATCAAAAATCTAAGTTTTTACAAAAATAAAAATTGAGTTAAGGACAAATCGATCCCCACCCCTGAGAGAGACAGCAAGCCAAACAGCGTGAAATTTAAGGCTTGTAAACATAACTAAATACATACATTCTCTGTGCTTTATGAGCTTATTTTAAAATATTACTGATTACATCCTGCCATGTTTTGAAAAAGTCTGTACAGATCCTCTAACTGAGTATTTGATTTTTTCCAATTTCAAATAGTATAACACATCAGTTTCCCACTGACTTAAGAGGAGAGTTTGGGTTCTTCCAATTTATCAGAATAAGTCTGCGTGCCAAAAGTGTAGTGAATGCAATCACAATTTGTTTGTCTTTCTCCACTTTAAGCCCTCTGGAAGAACCCCAAACACAGCTGTTAATGGGTTAGGAGGGATTGTGAGTCCAAGGCTGTCTGAAGGTAATTAAAAATTTTCGTCAAGAATAAAGTTAATTTGGTGCAGGCCAGGAACATGTGACCCAGTGAGGCTGGGACTAGGTTGCAGAGTTCGCAGATTGGATCATGCCCTGGATGATGTGCTCGATATATAATTTTCAGTTGTATAATTGTATGCTTTGCGCATATGGAGCTCGAGTGAATTCTCTGCATTGCTACTTTCCACTCCTTTTCTAATATATTAATTGAGAAATCTTTTTCCCAGTGTCCTCTTGGATCTTTGAAAGGGAGGGATTGTAAAATGATTTTATATATTGTAGAGATGGAGTCTAAGTCCTTGAGATTGAGCAATATTTTTCCAGCATGGATGAGGGTGCAAGATGAGGAAAATCTGGAAGGTTCTGTTTAACAAAGTTCCTGATTTGAAGATAGTGAAAGAAATGTGTAGCTGGAATGTTAAATTTGGAATGTAATTGTTCATAGGATGCAAAGACGTTGTCTATACAGTATAAAGATCTCTAAGCAAGTTAATTCCAAATTTTTCCAGATATTAAAACTGCATATGTTTGTGAAGGTTGAAAGAGGTGGTTCTTTGCAGAGGTGCCACAGATAGAAGCTTCTCCGTCTTAAAATGCTTTCTACATTGGTTCCAGATTCTAAGTGAGTGGAGCACAATTGGGTTATTAGTGTATTGCCGATAACGTGTGTTTATTGGAGCACAGAGCAAGGAATACAAAGAAGTACTGCAGGATTTTACTTCTATTGCGGTCCATGCCTGTGTATGTTCTTCTATTTGTATCCAGGTTCTTATCACCTGTATATTTGCTGCCCAGTAATAAAACTGGAAGTTAGGTAGAGCCATGCCGCCTTCTGCCTTTGTAGGGTCGCTCTTTGGATGTTTTGAATTCCAAATAAATGAGGTTATTGTTGAATCCAATTGCCTAAAGAATGATTTATTAATATATATTGGATGTTTTGAAATAAAAAGGAGCTTAGGAAGAATATTCATCTTAACAGTGTTAATTCTTCCAGCTAGTGTGAGATGAAGGGTTGACCATCTATGCAAGTCTTGTTTAATTTTTTCCATGCAGACGCAAATTTTGTTGATAAAGAGCTTTATGTTTACTTGTGATGTTTACCCTAGGTATTTAAACTGTTCTGCAATGATAAAAGGTAGGGTCTAATCTAATATTATATGCTTGAGAATTCACTGGAAAGAGTACACTTTTATTCAGATTAATTCTGAGACCAGAGATCTTTTGAAATTCTGTGAGTGCTGCTAAGACTGCAGGCACAGAATTTTCTGGGTCCGATATATACAGTACCATGTCATCTGCATATAATGAGATTTTCTGTTCCAGTCCTTCTCTGCTAATCCCCTTTATCTGATCAGTATTTCGACAATGTATTGCCAGTGGTTCAATGGCAATTGCAAACAGCAGCGGTGACAAGGGCATCCTTGTCTAGTGCCACGCTCTAGTTTAAAGTAGTCTGAGCAAATGTTATTGATGCAAACTGAAGCTTCTGGGTTAGTATACAGTAATTTAATCCATGCACAAATGTTGGGCCAAACCCAAACTTCTCCAATGTAGTAAAAGGTATTTCCATTCAATCATGTCGAATGCTTTTTCTGCATCCAATGATAATAATATTTCTGGGGTGTTTGATTTAGTTGGTGAGTATATTACATTAAACAGGCTCGAAGATTTGAAGATAAGTGTCGGCCCCTAATAAATCCAGTTTGGTCTTGTGATATTACGAGGGAGCACTTTCTCCATCCTTCTAGCTATGATTTTAGAGAGTATTTTAACGTCGTTATTCAGAAGTGAAATTGGTCTGTATGATGCACATTGTAATAAGTCCTTATTTTGTTTTGGAAAGACAGTGATTAGTGCTTGGCGAAAGGTTTGTGGAAGAGATTGGTTATCTCTGGCTTCTGTAAATGTTGCTAATAGGAGGGAGCTAGCTGAGGAGAATTTCTTGTAAAACTCTGCAGGGTAGCCATCAGGGCCTGCTGCTTTCCACCTTGGAGTGACTTTATAGCATCTAGTAATTCTGATAATGCCAGAGGTTTATCAAGTTCCTCCACACTAAAAGCGTCTATTTGTGGTATCTGTAATGTATCCAGAAATGCATTAGATTGTGTATTGTCTTCTTTAAACTCAGTAGTATATAGGGATTTATAGTAGTCTCTGAAAGTGTGCATTATATTTTTGTGTTCGATGATTTTATCTCCGCTCGTTAGTGATTACGAGATTGCGTTGCACTTCTTGCTTGTGAATTTGTTGAGCTAAAAGCTTATTAGCTTTCTCCATGTTCATATAATGATGTCTGGATTTGTAAATTAGTTGTTCAGTTTCTTTAGTTGTCAAGAGGTTTAATTCTGAATGTAGAGCCTGCCTCCTATGTAGAGTCTCGCTTGGTAGTCTGGCATGTTCTTCATCTATTTTAGTAATTTCGCTTTTTATCTCTGCTACTTTCTTGGCTTCGATTTATTTCTGTGGGAAAGATATGAGATAATCTGTCCTCTTAAGAAGGCCTTAAGAGTTTCCCAGAGTATTCCTGCAGAGATCTCAGGGGATGTATTTGTCTCTAGAAAGAATTTGATTTGTTTGGATATAAATTCAGTACAATTCTCGCCAGCTAATAGAAGCGGGTTGAGCCCATCTGCGGGTGAGTGTATGGGGCTTAGTAATTTTAGCTCCAAGATCATATGCATGGTCAGAAATAACAATAGCATCGTATTTACAAGATTTAATCTTAGGCAAGAAGTTATTGTCTATAAAGAAGTAATCAATCCTTGAGTAGCAATGATGTACTGGTGAGTAGAAAGAATATGTTCTTGAATTTGGGTTTAAAAACCTCCAGGGATCTGATAAGTTGTGATCAGTTATAAACTTTGTAATTATCTTTGCGGTGTTAGATGCGTTCCCCTGTGGAGGAAGTCCTATCTAAAAGTGGATTTAGAACACAATTAAAGTCCCCAGCCATTATAACTTTATGAGTGTTCAGATTGGGAATGGATGCAAATAAATTTTGTATAAATTCCTTATCATCAACATTAGGTGCATAAACATTTATCAAAATCATTTTACAGTTAGATAAGTCTCCCATGACCATTACATATCTCCCTTCAGGATCCAATACTACATCTGATGCTACAAATGGTACTGTTCTATGTATGAGAATTCCCACACCTCTAGTTTTCTTCGTAAAACTAGAATGGAACATTTGGCCAGTCCAGTCTTTTTGCAGCCGGAACTGATCCTTGCTTAGTAAGTGGGTTTCCTGTAAAAATACTATTTTAGCATTTAGACCTGTTAGGTGAGAGTACTTTCTTTCTCTTTAATTCGTGATTCAGGCCTTTAACATTCCAGCTTACGAAGTTAACTGTCCCATCATGGAGACACTGATTCTGAGTTTTTGATGTCATTTTATAGTCTTAACTGGAAGTGAGACAGTTTAGGTCTTAATTTCCTATTTCCCCAGAGTTGTTGCCATGCAGCTTATTATTACATTGGTAGTTATAATTATAAAGATTAAGAGGATAGATTAGGTATAGATCAAGCCTGCTCTCTTTCTCTCCCCTTAACCCCCACCCTCCCTTTTTGCCTCCCCAAGTGAGGCTAGAATCCACTTAACACAGTCCCAGTCCTCTGACATACCCAGAGACAGAGCCCATCCAAAGCAATACAAGCCCCCACGCAGCAGAGTTTTAGGGTTAACACTGAATTACCAGAGCCTACGGAAAAACTCGTAATTCCGTCCCACCTTAAATCGCTTCTTAAATCCCTTCACACCTCTCCGCCAGCGCCTTTGTCTTCTAAATGTGCTGATAAAGAGAAGCTAGGAGCAGCCGGCTATTCCATCCCCCCCCCCAATTTAGAACGGCACACGAACTTCTCCCAGCTCATGCCTTGATTGAGTATCTGGGAGTGAAGTGGAGTTTTAGAGTGGAAATAGATCGTTATTTGGAACACACGCATTTCGTGTCTGTTCCGTTTCTACAGTAATCTGTGTCAACACATTGTTAAAACAGAAACATTTTTTATATTCTAGTAGTAGATGACAAAATGTAGGCATAAACTATATAATTTATGAAGCCTGAAGAAATAGCAAAGAAACATTTTCATAAAAGGTTCAAATATAACACAACAATTGCGCTTTTATTCAAAAATATAACTGCAGAAACAAAAAGCCGCTTTAACATGCGACATTGACAACAGTTTATTATAACTGCCTCCGTGGTGCAATGGAATCAGTTCTCGCCTTGGAATCAAAAGGTCGCGAGTTCGATCCTGCACCACTCAGTTTTGAGAAGTAAACTGCTCTTAGTCTTACTATTTTAGAATAAAAGTATACATTTGATTTCAGTCTGTAACAGCCGGTGCAATTTATGATCCTTATAAAGGTTAGCTTTTTTTTTTTTGTTTACAGTAATCCCTTGCTATATCGCGCTTCGACTTTCGGCTTCACTCTATCGCGGATTTTAAATGTAAGCACATCTAAATATATATCACGGATTTTTCGCTGGTTCGCCGCTTTCTGCGGACAATGTGTCTTTTAATTTATGCTACATGCTTCCTCAGTTTGTTAGCCCAGTTGATTTCATACAAGAGACGCTATTGGCGGATGGCTTAGAAGCTACCCAATCAGAGCATGTATTACATATTAACTAAAACTCCTCAATGCTAAAAGATATGCTTCCCGCGTGGCGCTTGTTTTGTTTGCTTCTCTCTATCTTTCTCACTCTCTCTGCCTGACGGAGGGGGTGTGAGCAGAGGGGGCTGTTTACACAGTAGCTGTTTGCCTAGAAGATAGGACGCTCCTCTACAAAATGCCGCTTTATCACGGTGCTTCTGTATACTTAAAAGTACGTATTGATTTTTTGATTGTGCTCCTTTAAAGATAAGATATGTTTGCATTCTTTTAATTGTGAGAAAGAACTGCCATCTCTGTCTTGTAATGAAGCACAGTTTAAACGTTTGACTCAAGGGTGTTATTTCATGTCTAGAGGGCTCTAATAATGTTAACAGTGTGGGAGAGTTTATAAGGGCTTCAAATATATAAAAATAACCATACAAACATATGGTTTCTACTTCGCGGAAATTCATTTATCGCGACAGAGTCTGGAACGGATTAACCGCGATAAACGAGGGTTGACTGTAATTCACTTTTCTTTCTCTCAGTTGTGTTCAGAATCAATCCATACAACCCCATCTGACATGGCTGTTTTCACTAAAGACGCGTTATAGTTCTGCAGTGTACCACGATGCATACTGACGCCAACGCACCAAAACCCCCAAACCAGGTTCTGACACACAAATGCTGGCGAAGCTGCCTTTTTCGTATCTCACTGTCACTTGCTTTTCTTTTTATTCAGTTTTATTGAGTGTTCCTGCCAGTCCCCGCATGTTGCTGTATGCTGTTTCTTTTGTACTCCAGGACATACAGAGGAAAGAATGGTAAAGAGCAGTAACTTCGGCGCTATATGCAATGATCAGACACTCCCCATCTGCCTGTGTCGTTCAAACAAAGGAACATATATTGGTGTAAAAGTATAACAAAATTGCACTTTTATTCAAGTGCACTTTTTCCATTGCCTTTTCCTGTGAGAAGCAATATACACACTTCTCTCTATGCTGTGGTTTCTATTACACACCAGAAAGAAAGAGACAATATATGTGAAAATATAATCGCACTAATGCAATATTATTTGAAAACGAACAGAGTCAGATCGGGTGTGAATTTATGCAGGAACTGGAAATTCTCTGATGCGGGACCTTCCCCCAGGGAAGAAAGTACAGTGTCAGGTGCTCATTCAGTGTAATAGGAACCATAGCACAGAGAGTTGTGTGCACTGCAACAAGTACACGTGTTGTAAATGTAGGAAGGACGGTCCTTGGGTGTGTGGGAACTGTTAATATTTGAATGTGATGATTTTATATGGCACGGAATGAAAATCAGCACTTCTTAGCATTGCATCATGCAAGCTGTCGTATCAATCGCCTACTGTAACTTGCTTTCTTTTTTCTTCAGTTATACAGGTAGTCTTGAATAAAAGTGCACTTGTTTTGTTTGTGAAATGAAGTGTCTGCGTGCATTTTTGGTGGCATTACACGTATATTTTTTGAGCATGCTCAAACACAGGAACATAAGTTGGTGTAAAAGTATAACAAAAACAACGGACAGATGGGGAGTGTCTGATGATTGCATATTGCGCAGAAGTTACTGCTCTTTCCATTCTCTCCTCTGCATGCCCTGGAGTACAAAAGAAACAGAATACAGCAACATGCGGGGACTGGCAGGAACACTCAATAAAACTGATTAAAAAGAAAAGCAAGTGACAGTGAGATACGAAGAAGGCAGCTTCGCCAGCGTTTGTTTGTCAGAACCCGGTTTTGGGGGGGGGTTTGGGGTGGCATTAGTATGCATCGTGGTACACTGCAGAGCTATAGCGTGTCTTTAGTGAAAACAGCCGTGTCAGATGGGGTTGTATGGATTGATTCTGAATGCAAGTGAGAGAATGAAAAGTGAATTAAAAGCTAACCTTTACAAGGATCATAAATTGCACCGGCTGTTACAGACTGAAATCAAATGTATGCTTTTATTCTAAAATAGTAAGACTAAGAGCAGTTTACTTCTCAAAACAGAGTGGTGCAGGATCGAACTCGTCACCTTTTGATTCCCAAGCGGGAACTGATTCTATTTAACCACGGAGGCAGTTACAATAAACGGCTGTCAATGTCGCATGTTAAGGCGGCTTTTTGTTTCTGCAGTTATATTTTTGAATAAAAGCGCAATTGTTGTGTTATTCTTGTGAAAATGTTTCTTTGATATTTGGACTTTAGGCTTCATACATTATATAGTTTATGCCTACATTTTGTCATCTACTACTAGAATATAAAAAACGTTTCTGTTTTAACAATGTGTTTACACAGATTACTGTAGAAACGGAACAGACATGAAATGCGTGTGTTCCAAATAACGATCTATTATTTCCACTCTAAAACTACACTTCACTCCCAGATACTCAATCAAGGCATGAGCTGAGAGAAGTTCGTGCACGTTCTAAATTGGTGGGGGGATGGAATAGCCAGCTGCTTCTAGTTTCTCTTTATCACAGCACATTTAGAAGACAAAGGACACTGGCGGAGAGGTGTGAAGGGATTTAAGGTGAAACGGAATTACGAGTTTTTTCGTAGGCTCTGGTAATTCTAGTGTTAAAAGATAGAGATATCTATTACCAATATAGTCTTAAAAAAAAAAAAAAAATTGTGCACTTAAAATATACATAGCCTTCAGCAATCTTAGTGCATTAAGATAATACACCCAAATAATAAACCCAGGGGATGGTGTTAGAAATTTGTTCAGAATTTGACGACCTTAACCCCTTGGAAAATCTATGGGTTATTGTGAAGAGGAAGATGCAATACGCCAGACCCAACAATTCAGAAGAGCTGAAGGCCACTATCAGAGCAACATGGACTCTCATAACACCTGAGCAGTGCCACAGACTAATCGACTCCATGCCATGCCGCATTGCTGCAGTAATCCAGGCCAAAGGAGCCTCAACTAAATATTGAGTGCTCTACATGCTCATACTTTTCATGTTCATACCTTTCAGCTGGCCAACATTTCTAAAAATCTTTTTTTTGCATTGGTCTTAACTGATATTATAATTTTCCGAGATACTGAATTTGGGACTTTCATTAGGTGTCAGTTATAATCATCAAAATTAAAAGAAATAAACATTTGAAATACATCAGTCTGTGTGTAATGAATGAATCTAATATACAAGTTTCACTTTTTGAATGGAATTACTGAAATCAAATTTGTCATGATATTCTAATTTTATGACCGGCACCTGTATATATGCTTACATATACTGTAGCAGTGCCCTCGGGTTCAATAAATACAGGATATCTCAGGATAATAAGCAAATAATATGAAAAATAACACAGTTGCTAGCGGAGCTCCACTTCAGACGTCCGTCTTTCACATCGGACGAGACCGTCAAAAAAATGAGTTTGGAGATTGGTGCTTGCAGACAAAGCACTTAGTGAGCACTTTTATGTCCACTGTCCCTTGGCTCTGCAAGAATCACTGGCAAACACGCACCCTGCTACAGCACACTCCAAGAGCTGTGTCTGCAAAAAAGTGACCAGGAAACTGTTTTTATGTCAGCCTCTGAAGGTAGTTCTGTCCTTAGTCAGGTCTCGAGTTTCTCTCAGATCAGCACCCGGAGCACATTAATTCAGGAGAGCAAAATTAAGAGTGAAAGAGAAGGGTTACTTCTAAACCAGAAAATTAGGGTTCATGTGAAGGGTTAATTCATTTACAGCAAAATTTGGGTGAAAGATAAGGGTTACTTCTGAACCAGAAAATTAGGGTTCATGTGAAGGGTTAATATTTCCACAGTGCACCAGTTGAAAAATACTTGTGTAGAGTAGAATTATCAAGTCGTTGAGGAAGTTGAACAATTGAGGATAGTATTTCAGCAGTTTTAACAGAATTTTAATGTAGGTAGATTTAGGAGATGCTTATACTTTCATTTAAATCTGTCTTTAGCAATGCATTCAAAATTTAGTAATTGCAATCGTTTACTTTTATTGTGACATGTTTGTGTTTTATATACTACTTGCCAACCCGCAGCGTAACATATGCCGTATTGTTATCAACGTCTCAAGTCTTTCTCTCTCTTGCACGCCTGGGTGTCACGTGTGTGTCTCTCTCGCGTGTGTGTGTGTCTCTCTCTCTTTCTTGTGTCTTGATTAATGAAAACATTCTTGGCAAATGCGTTCACTCTCGCTCAAAATTGTTGGTGGGCAGGGCTCTGTCGTGCGTATCTCATGTTCTGTCTTGCGTGCCAGGGTCGGCCGCTTAGTGAATTGTTGGTGGGTGGGGCTCTGTGAGTTGGCGGGCATGGCTCTGTCTTGCGTGCCATGTACTTAGTGAATTATATATATATGCTAATCTGAGATATAACACAAGATTTTTGTTTTTGATTATTATTTTTGTAAGTTTTTTATAATACGTAGTCTTCATTTTCTTGCTATTTTCAACTTCATTTTAGGAAGACATTCAAATTCAGGTTATACTTGCTCAAGTAGTATTTTGTTAAAACATTCAAGTTTAAGGTCTTAATGTTTTAAGTTTAAATTTTTTTTTTTATTACTTTGTGTTGATTCATTATTTTTAGAATTCGGTATGTATATACTTCATGATTTAAGTACTCATTTTAAGTGGAACCTCGGTTTGCGAGCATAATTCGTTCCAGAAACGTGTTCGCAATCCAAAGCACTCGTATATCAAAGCGAATTTCCCCATAAGAAATAATGGAAACTCAAGATCATTCGTTCCACAACCCAAAACTATTCATATAAAAATGATTAATACAAAATATAAAGTAAAATACATAATACAAATTAACCTGCACTTTACCTTTAAAAAGAATCATGGCTGGTGTGAGTTTCTAAACTCATGTGGGATTCCACCCAACGGGACGACACTCGTAAACCGAGGTTCCACTGTACATGTTTTAATGTTAGGTGTGATTAATCATTATTAATTACATACAATGATGCAATTAATTAGTTAATTTTTTTAAAATTGATTCTCAGCCCTAGTTAAAAATAAATCTTGTTTGGTTTAATGGTGCTTCACTTAAAAGTCAAGGAATATTATCAAATTTCTCAAAAGATTTTCATAAGCTGAACAGTAATACAGTACTCATTCATTTAAGTAATACAAATTTTTATAAGAAAAAACACACTACCGGAAATCTGGTTGTCTGTTGTGGACAGTTGCTCTCTTAGCTTTTCCACATCATCTTGGTGGACCAACTCATAAATGGACTTTCCAAACCAGTCAGATTGTAGTTGGTTAAGAACTGGTGTCACAGAGTCAGACACATAAACAACACGCCCAGTTTCACAGGACACAACAAATAAAAAGCCATCTGCAGCTTCCAGAATGAGGTGTTTTAATTCCTAAAAAAGGCAAATAGGGAAAAAAACATCAGTAATGAATGTTTTCATTCAAACTATAAAATTATCCCAAGTTCTGACATATCTGCAGAAAGTCTTTTTGGTCAAAATGCAAAAAACTAAGGGGAAAAAAATCATCCTCAAGGAAATTACATAGAGAGGAGTAAACTTTTCTAACAACCATATATTTCAAGTGGCAATGACAACATACTAAATGCTACAGTGGCAAAAGTGTTTTCTTACCTGGTCTGTAAGAAAAGAAGGTTTATAACTGCCATCAGTGGAAGTATTACCAGTGCCCCGAAGAGATTTCATGTGTGATACAGCCATGCGCAGTATAGTAAGTTTGTCAGGTTTGCGGGCAAGTGCACTACATGTAGGAACCATGTCAGAAAGCTCAGTAATATATGCAGTCATCTTGTTGCGCCGTCTCCTCTCAATCTCACTGTGGTTCTCCCTTTAGCAAAAATAAATAAATTCAATTTATGCTATTTTGCAAAAAATGCAAGTTCACAAAATACAATACAGAAATCCATCCATCCATCAATTATCCAACCCGCTATATCCTAACTACAGGGTCACGGGGGGTCTGCTGGAGCCAATCCCAGCCAACACAGGGCGCAAGGCAGGAAACAAACCCCAGGCAGGGCATCAGCCCAACGCAGCAATACAAAAATGTTTCTGCTAAAAATACAGTTCAGCTAAAAGTTATCAGAACTAAGAATATAATTTGTCTTCTATGCTTATTGACAAAATCTTATAGGATTACATAAAAATGTAAAGAACTCATTCTAATGACCTGTCTATGTTATTTGCACTGCAAGCTGTTTTTTCTAACTTGGAAGCAGCATGTTATTTGAATGAAGAAAAGAGAAAATTTGCAAATCCTCTGTATTATGGTAGATGATGCTCACTGTAGAAATCATTCTAGTTTAAGATTCCTGTAAATGTTGGTAGGAGGAAACTGGAACATGGAATGCTTACTTCACATAAGAGATATATATATATATATATATACACACATACATACATACACACACACACACACACACACACACACACACACACTTTAATAAAACCCCTGTGTGCGTCTTCTGGTGAAGTGCCACACAGCACGTGTTCAGTCTCTTCCTGTGCATTCCCTGTGTAGATAGAGACACACGCACACACAGGTGATTGCACGCGAGACAGACACACACACACACACACACAGGCGCACGCGAGACAGACAGACACACACACACACACACACAGGCGAACGTGAGAGAGACAGACACACACACACACAGGCGTGCGCGATACAGACACACACACAGGCGCGCGCGAGACAGACACACCCCCCCAGGCGCGCGTGAGACAGACAGACAGACACCCCCCCCCCCCCCCCACACACACACACACACACACACACACACAGGCGCGCGCGAGACAGACACACCCACACCGGCACGACAGAGAGAGAGAGACAGACAGACAGACACACACACACGCGTGCATTGTTGCAATGCTACTTTTCTTGGTTGATTTTTAAGTCGTAAGGCTATAGCGCAAACTCTTGCAGTGTTAGTTTTCTCTGTTGTTCAAGGTTTTCTTAGTGTTATTCAATGTTTTTACATTTAGTTTACTATTACGCTGTGCATTCAATGGCATAATTAACTATATTTGTGCTTAAAAACTTAAAAAATATATATTTACATACAGTTCATACGGTCTGGAACGGATTAATTGTATTTACATACAATCCTATGGGGGAAATTAGTTCGGTTCACGACCAAATCGGGTTACAACCAGAGTTTTGGAACGAATTATGTTCATGAACCAAGGTTCCACTGTATTACTGTCAGACAACATTAGAGGCATTTTTCGTAAGTACAAACCAGTATTACTGAGAAAGAAAATTAAAGGCACACAATACACTAACGCATATTACAGCCACATACAAGGTCCCTTGCCATTTAATATAGATTGTTCCTACTAATGTTTATGCACTACTGTTCTAGCGCCCGTTATTGTAACGGGGATGGATGGATGGATGGATAGATGGATAGATAGATAGAAGACTTTGTTTTTGGCTATCCACTTCTGGGGTAATCCGTCACATCATCTCGCCCATCTTTGAACCTCTTATGCCACTCAAACACACTTGACTTTTTTACAATATCTTTACCATATGCCACCTGCAACAGCTATAACGTTTCACTAGTGCATTTGACGATTTTCACACAAAATTGAATATTAATACACATATGTTGCTCTAAATTCACACATTTTTACGCCTAAGTGTACACGCGGATATCTATTACCTTCCCAATAGTAAACTAACAACTGGATCTATCAGCTTGCACGGATTAGTTCAAACACAAATATTTTTGTGATTTCAATACAATTACATTATGGGTGACACTAAGTAGTCATTCTGGTAATTAAATTGTCATACCTCGTATATATGCACACATACTGTTACTTATCTTTTTTGGAAATCAACTAGAACTAGTAAAATCAAGTAAGTCCTCGCAGTTATTTTCAGCAATTTTTAAAATTTTATTTCTGCAGGGCCTATTTCTAAACAAAGATTTCACTTAATTACAAATGCATCATGACGCATTCCTGAAAGAGAACCCAGGCACAGAAACTTCTATAAGCTTCAATGTTGCTCTATTAATGTGCAATTATATAATGTGAATGGGGGTGTTTGGAGGCTTCAAACTGAGAAAAGCAAGTTCAGCAGACAGATAAAAAAAAAAAAACACAAAGACATACAGCCACATGAAATACACTTCTTCAACACCAAACTACTGAACTTATGTACAGCTCTTTGTAAACAGATAATCGACAATAGTTTTTAGAGCAACTACAAGAAATTGGAGGCAGAGTGTAAAGAGTTAAACTTGCACTCTTACCTGGCGAACCGCTCTTTGTCATTAGAACCTGCCTGATCATCATCACATCTAAAAGGAACAACAAAAAAGTGTGTAAATAAAAAAAATCTTAAAAATTTAGCAAAGCTGCAAAGTCATTTCCTACAAACTATCATAAAAGATGCACTCAATACTAACAATGAGTTACTATTCGACATACATGGCCAGAGAACAAATCTGTTACATACCTGAAGAGTTTGTTAGGACTATCATCATCATCATCATCAAATTCCATCCTGAAAATATTCAAAATGTCAAAATTAATTAATGCATGCATATAAATACAGATATTCTCTGAGCACATCATCAGAAATTAAAGCGACATGAGCGAGAGTTGCAGTATTACCAAAAATCTGGGTGGTGCAGTTCAGGTATTGGTACATAACATCAACATTGTTGTTTACTAAATTCTCCATAGTGACAAACATGCCAATCAGAACAACTGGAATCCAATCACCAGGGGCCTCATGTATAACGCCGCGCATAGAATTCACACTATAACATGGCATACGGACAAAAGCGAAAATGTGCTTACGCACAAAAAAATCCAGATGCATAAATCTGTACATACGCCAACTTCCACGTTCTTTAGCTACATAAATACCGGTCAGCTTGAAAAGTAACACACATGCACGCGTCTGCTGTATCGCCCCAACTCCTCCCAGAATTGCACCTCTTTGAATATGCAAATCAATATAAATAGCCCTTAAGCTCAGCCTTCTGTGAAAAGGCAATGGCAAGAGGGAAAATAGAAGAATTTCAGCAAATACCAAGTGGAGGCAAAAAAAGTACTATTTGTTGGTTTAAACAGTGGTATAAACAACAAAAGGAAGTTAATCGAGTGACACAGCATGTCAGAGAAACTCAAAAGCTCACGTTCACAAAGTCGCACAGTCCCCGAAATAAAAAAGAAGTTGTCAGATATCAAAGTCGCCGTGCAAAGGCGAGTCGTAGCCCACCGTCTGAGTGTCATATGAAAACTTATTAGGGTTCAGAGGAAAAGAAAAAAAAAAAAACACAGTAGGGAAAAAAAAGCATGAAATGTCAACTTTAATCTCTAAATTTCCACTTTAATCACGTACTTTATTTTGTCATTAAAGTAGAACATCATAAACTTGATCTTAAAATCGTTTAATTTACTAGTTTCTCAATCCCATCGTAGCTAAAGTAGCACGTTAAATGCTTTGTTTTGTATTTGATCTTCTATGTGCTCTGTGTGTGTGAATCACTACGTGCTCCCGGGCTTTCTCTTCTTCCAAAAGGACACAGAATCCATCACATTTGTCATATTACACCTCTCTGAATAATTAAAACACTGAGATGTATGACAGGAGTTAAAGCATGTTATTAAACATTGGAACATGGTGGCACAGTGATTGTTCATGTCTCACACAAGATGCTTGCTGCGCCCTGTGCTACCTTCAATGATATACTTTATTGTAGCGGTACTGCCTCTTTCAAACGTACTAAACCCCAATTCCTGTCCTTACTTTTCTTTCTCCAAATACCCAATCGCCACACAATTGGCTCTGTAATGGACATAAAGCCATCTGTAAGCTTAGAACGGCGATTCTTCAAAACTTTTAAGGAACATCAAAATATCTTCGTAGTATGTGTTTAATTATTCTATTCATCTATCCTTCCAGTGTCGCGTCAGCACCAGCAAGAATACAGCACGAGGCAGGAACAATCCGTGAACGGTGCACCAGTGGCTCGCTAGCGCTGTGGCACCGTGTAGGTAAAGTTCAAGTTTTATCTGTATAATATAATAAACATACTTTGCTGCATTTCATCTTAAAAATGATATCGTCATCATATGTAAATACGAGCTTTATAAAGTGGCTCAGATTGCGCAATAATTTAACTGTACTGCAAGTTTACAGATGATGATGAAACTGTTTCTGAACTGCGAGGTCAGTACAGGAAAGGCTCTGAAGTGTTTGTCATATGAAAGGAGTTTAATAGACACCATGGCTGAGGCAGCGTGCACTTGATGCTGTATACCGATAAATTTTCTTTCCGATCAGTTGCTGTACAGCTGTGATTCACACTCATATACAGTGATGTAAATACTCCAAGTAGTGCAGTGAGTAATATGGAAAAAGATGATCCGATGTGGATTCCGAGGTGCAGTGAGAGTAACAATGCTAAAACAGCTATGGTATTTGGAATAGTTTGACCATTCTGTGGACCACTACATTGTTACAGGTTAATTACAACCAGATTCATTAAATTAATGAACAATATGCGGTTAATTTCAGTGTATTTATAAAGCCACTTCAGGGATGTGGATCTAAAAAAGAAAGGATAACAACACAGGAACAGTAGCACTGCTTTGACGCTGGGTGCCGCCAGTCTGCAAAACCGAGCAGAGAACTTGCCAACGACAGGGTATGAGCTACCGTGGAAATGCGCGTGGCTTTACACCAAGTATAGGTTTTATACATCGCGATTTGAATGTGGAAACATTTTAACGCAACATTTTTGTGTGTACGCACCATTTATACATAAGGCCCCAGCTCTTTGAAAGTCGATGTGAAAATGTGCAAGATGAAACGGAAAGAAATTCAAGAAAGATACATCCGTGCAAAGCGGAAAATGAGAAAAAACTAGTGGGGATTTGGTTGTTGCAAGATAATGCTGTGCGCATGCTTCGATGTTTGAATAGTTCAGTGAGGTGAAGCACATCATCAAACTAACATGCAGACCGACAAAAATATTTGTGGTGCTTTCCTTCATCCATTCCTCACATAGGCAATACAAGTGTCACATATTCCCCATCGTAATAACATGATACTGTACATTTAAAGGTTTCACATACAATCTTATGTATACCTGTTACCGTATCTTCCCACAACTTTCTTTGCTTTTACAGATTTGCAACTACATCAGAATGCAAAGAATTTTTATCTTCAACAGGTGTAACTCACAACAAAGTGAAACCGGAACGTTGTTTTCTCACTGTGATGATTTCTCCCACCTGGTGGAATCCTTCAGATTTACATAAAGTACTCGCCCAAGTATAGTCGGTACACTGTTTGTATAGCAGCAGCGTCCAAAAGCACATGCATCATATAACATCAAGTATATCCCTGCCCGAAGACTAAGCTGGCAAAAGGGAAAACAGTTATGTACTAATATTAACCACCTTGTCAGCAGGTCTTACCAAATCAGAACCATGGACAACATTATAGAATGAATGCAAACCTACAAATAAAATTACAAATTGGACCCATTACTAAAGAAGTGAATTTTAAAACATCATATCCTACATACCTGTCACAACTGTCCAGATTCTCGACTTAACTATAGCAAGGCAACTATCAATAGTTAGTGTCACAGACAATGATGTTTGATGCATGTAAAATGTAATATTGATTCATTCAAAATTTCCCTAATCCATATTGAAAAAATAAGGAATGACTGAAACATTTAACAGTTATTTACTCTATATACATGAAAAACAGAACTTTTTTGGTAAATGGACATTTCTCTTTTTCCACTTTGTTGTATCATGGAATGATTAATTCAAAACTACTTATAACTTGTTTTATATAATGCTGTAATCATACTGGTTTCAACACTTTGAATTTAGTATAATGTGCTACCACCACCACCACTTTAAGGGCTGATATTTAGCCATTTTTAAATCTATATTATTTATCACTTCTTTTAAACAATACACAGAATTTGTAGCAGTCAATCTTTTCCTCGTGAAATGTAAGAACAAGCTTTAAATAAAGAAATTAAACTTCAATAAATCTTTATATTTAAGGACCTAAATTAAAGTTGACACACTTTCACTGAAATACTTACACTGGCCTTTTCTTGACTCCTCTTTGAGGTACAGGGGGACAAGACTGTGTGCTGTTTGCTGGGATACCGGGGGTTGAAGCAACACCCAATGAAGGCATATCAGATGCCATGTCTAAATGAAAATAAATGCAATTAAAATCTCAAATTGCCAGGAAAATAGGAAAAAAAAGAAACCAACTAAAGAGGGCAGACAGAAAAGCATAATTATTGTACTACAATTTCAGCTTACATGATCATAACATGAATAATGACAATAAAAAAAACAAGAGCACTACTTTCAAAGAAATATAAGAAATCCCTCGCTATGTCGCGCTTTGACTTTCGCAGTTTCACTCTATCGCAGATTTTAAATGTAAGCACATTTAATATATATATCACAGACTTTTCGCTGGTTTGCGGATTTCTGCAGACAGTGGGTCTTTTAATTTATGCTACACGCTTCCTCAGTTTGTTTGCCCTGTTGATTTCATACAAGGGACGCTATTGGCGGAAGGCTTAGAAGCTACCCAATCAGAGCATGTATTACATATTAACTAAAACTCCTCAATGCTATAAGATATGCATCCTGCGCGGAGCTTGATTGTTTGCTTGTCTCTGCCTCTCTCACCCTCTCTGACATTCTCTGCGCCTGACGGAGGGGGTGTGAGCAGAGTGCTGTTTGCTTAAAAGATACTCTAAAAAATGCTCCTTTATTGCGGTGCTCGGCATATTTAAAAGCACACATATTGATTTTTTGATTGTTGCTTTAATCTCGCTCTCTCTCTCTGACGTTCTCTGCGCCTGAGGAGATGTGAGCAGAGGGGCTGTTTGCACAGAGGCTGTTTGCTTAGAAGATACTAACGCTCCTCTAAAAATGCAGCGGCAAACTTAAAACCACAAGTATTGATTTTTTGATTGTTTGCTTTTCTTTGCGAGCTCTCTCTCTCTCTCCCTCTGAAATTCTCTAATCCTGAAGAGA